>NC_133781.1:23688277-23698645 GCF_003597395.2 Chelonoidis abingdonii
ACCCTCCCTCCCCCCCGCACACACCCCTCTCAGCCCCCTCGCTGCTTCTCACCTCCGGGCCTAGGGGCGGCTCCAACAGATCCTCTTCTCGCTGCCGCGCCCCCGGCTCTTCCATCCCCGCTCCTCCACTGAGGCCCCGGGCCGGGTACCCGCTGCGCCCCCCGCCGCACGGGACTCCCCACGCGGCCGGCCAGACGGCAACACCAGGAGCCAACCAGCGGCGGCGGAGGTGGAAGGAAGCACGTGGGGGGAGCCGCCCGGTGAGCCCCGGCCCCAGCTGCTCCCGCGAGCCGGGGGGGGGCACTACAGCCCACACCCCCAGCCCTCCAACCACCGGGGTGTGGAAGCACCGCCCCGCCGCATGGGGATATTGACAGCCCCTGGTGCTTAGCTGTGAGTCTGTAGATAACCTCACATGCAGGTCTTTATTTTTCCTTTCCACCATAGCAGCCAACCCTGTTTCTTAAGACACACCCCCCCCCCCCCCCCCCATCTCTATCATAAAATAAGTTGTTTTTTCATTCCTACCTTCTGCAAGGCAGGCGTGGCCTCTGTCCTTTCTGCCCCCGGCAGCCCTCAGCCCCAGGTCAGGCTGGAGCAAACAGTGGATTGTCTCTATACTAATAATGTTCCACCCGGAAATAGTGTTTCAATGGCGAAAAACGGGAGCCCTGGATTATAATGTGGCAGGGTGGACTCAGTGCCCCTCTGATGCCAAGAACACAAGACTTCAAAAGCTGAATCTTCCGGGAACAGAAAATGTTAAGTTTGCTTATACTGACAACAGCAACCACGGGATTAGGAGACAGGGGTAATGGTTTTCCCGTGAGGAAATGAAAGATTTTATTTTTAATCAACTGGAGAGTTCCAAGTTTATCTAGGGAGTTTTCCTTTCCAGCACTGTAGGGTCCACTTCACTACATCATAGTCATGGCTTCCTGAGCTGTGGCTGCTAGCTGCATGGCCAGTTAACATGGCCAGGGGAAAGATGTGCATAGGGCAGATGCCCTTACCATGGGTTGGTGTGAAGTAGGAAGGACAGTTTTCCCAAGAGCTCACTCAGTCTGCTCCGGTTACTGTAGTACAAGGGTAGGGCTTGGGTCACTACTGCCCCTGTTTTTAGCCTGATAATACTGACACCTAGCTCTTTACTTTGCAGCTCAAAGCACTTTATGGAGTTTAGAGATTTTATCCCCATTTTGCAGAGACACAAAGAGGGGAAGTGACTTGTCCAAGGTCATCCAGCAGCCCAGTAGCAGAGGTGGAAATCAACTCCAGGTCTTCTGCTGTCTATTAGCCCACACTGCCTCCCCATGCAAGAGAAACATCTGTGGGCTAGTATGTGTATGCTGAAGGGCTCTGTCAGTGCTCTGTCATTACTGGGGCATAGGAGAACTGCTCATGCTGATTGCCATTGTGCTGGGGTCCTTCTTCGGGCCACTAGCTCTTCTGGGGAGAGTGATGTGGCCCTGCTCTTTTCCCTTCTTCCCTTATAAAGGGGCAGCATCTCACTGATCTCCAGGGGTTCTGGAACAGTTTATGTAGGAGGGGTACTAAGAGCCACTGAACCCAACTTGTAGACCCTGTATATAATGGAAACCACTTCAAGCCAGGGCATGCAGCAGCACTCCCAGTTCCAGCACCTGTGCTGCTCTCTAGAGCTGACAGCCCAGTTTCACATTCTACCGCAGTAGCCTTCCAGACAGTACTGTATGTAACTCATAAGAGACACCTCTTTAATCTGTACTGTCCCTTTAATTAGTGGCCAAGAGTAAATTTCTCTGTTTGAGCCACTCCTCTGAAGGAAAGGGAAAGATCTGCTTCTTTTTCTTACCTACCGGATCCTGTGAGCACCTGGTTTATTTGCCTGCGGAACCCACACTTGTCCATGAAGCAGCACAGCACCTGAACATAAAAACCCCTCTAACTTAATACATTTAATTTGCAGTTGCACCTGTTGCTGCTTTCACAGGAAACATCCAAGGTGAGAGTGACGTCCAGCTCCAAAAAATACCTCCCACTCCCTCTCTGTGAAGTGGAAATTGAGCCAGAGTGGGTAAGTTCCTGGTGAGATGAAGCTGTATCTACTTTCTGCTGCCTATAAACCTTCCCATACACTAACAGTAGATCTGCACCATGCTCTGGTCAAGACTAAACACTGACCAAGGGATGCAACTGGAAGTCTTTGGGGATAATTCAGCTAGGACAACACATAGGTGTAAATTGGTTAGAAATGCATGCAACTGGTAAAGCAGTGTAACTTCTTCCACCACCTTTGCATGCAGAATATATACAAAATGTGTGGAATGTGGTAATGAGTGCAAGCTAGGAGCGGAAAGACAGGGAAAGAGGAGTGTTATTTTACACCCTCATTGGTTGCTTTTCCTGCTATATCCCTACAGTGTGCAAAATAAGTAATTTACACACCAAGGGAGAAAACTTTTGCCAATGTGTAAAATAAAGATTTCCAGCAGCTTTGCCCATGTTACACACCGATTGAATACCAAGCTGATGGAAATCACACTCAAATACTTACATCTCTGTTATCATTGGTAAATTTGGTCCAGTAAATATAAAATATAGAAACAGATAATGAAGAATGTGTGTGTTGTACAAGAGAAAGGTGAGACAACAGGGAAATAGTTGTGTTGGAAAACCCAAGATGGATCCTGGCAGTGGTGGTTTCAGTTTTAGGTTTGTTTATTCTGCTGTTTACATCCTGGAGACCAATTACTGCCTTCTGAAAACAAGGTCATTCATTAATGCCAAAATAAGCCCTGGGACAGGAAAAGTGATTTTCTTTGCACTGGAGTTGTCCTCTCACTGTTCAGCCTTAACCTTGCCTGACTGCAATCATCTTTAAATACAAAAAATAAAAAGGAAATAATTCTGGGCCAGTAGGTCTTAGATATTGTTTTGTGCACTGTGCAGCAGCCAAGATTGAAATTATTGTAAGACACAAACAAACCTTAAACTGTGTCAAATCAAATTTGGTTTAAAAATCTCATGGCAACTAAAGTCTCGCTATTTCATGTCTAAGGCAAGGCCCTTTCAGACAGAAATAGATGTTATTAGCAGCCAAGCACCAATGCTTTTCATCCTTGTGCAAGCCACAGTTCCTGCCCCAAAGGATGCACAGTCACAGGCCTTGTCTATGCTAGAAAACTCTGGACCTTTTCTCCAGGAATGGCAGAAGCTGCACTAGAGGTTAGCAGAAGTGACCTATTATAAAAGTTGGTTTGCACTATTGGTTCTATTCTGTTTGTATTACGGTACTGTGTAATGGCTCCAGTTTAAGGCCAGACCTAACAAACAGAGGGCACATGGGAAAAAATCTTAGAGTGCAACTTTTAGAAAAAACATCCAACCTTGTTTTTAGAAGTGCCAGCTGCATGCACAACTTCAGCGATCCCCACTGTCCCTCTCTCTAGCCATGACTAGTTGGAGGGCACCTTGAAGAGGGATTCAAACGAGAGGGCAGTGGCTTTACATACTAGATCAGGGAGGGCATGCCAGGCAGAAAAGGGTGGTAAGGCAGCAAGCACTAAGAAGCAGAAAGGCTGGAGGTCAGGACTGTCATTGTTGCAGCTAATGGTCTTTAAAAAAAAAAAAGGGAGGGTAAAATTTTCAAAGCACATAAGTGACTAAGGCCAAGCTCTTATACAGTGCTTTCCATCAGTAGATCTGAGAGTGCTTCACATGGGTCAGTATTATCCCCATTTTACAGATGGGGAAATGGAGGTACTGAGAGGTAAAGTGACTTGCCCCAGGTCACTCAGCAGGCCAGCGGCAGAGGAGGAAATAAAACTCAAGTCTGATTCCAGTCCAGTTCTCTATCTATTGGGCAACACTCCCTCGGCAACTCTGATGCCTTCATCCCATTTTCAGAAGTGGCAGACGACTTTTTAAATGTTTAACAAAGAATAAAACAAACAATATAGTGGAAAAGAGGAAGCAGGTAGAGGGATTCAGAGAAGGGTGATATGGTATAAATGGGTAGGCAGGTGGATTTTAAATGAACTGGAGGCAGGGGTGCTATGTGCGTGTGAGGGGTGCCACAGAGGCAGCAGCTGTAAAACAAAAAACACAAACAGCACATTCACAAAACAAAGCAGGAGTAGGGGGCTGGCCCAGAGAGAAAAGCATGTCTCTCAGACATGTTATAGAGGAAGATATGACAAGATTTGGATGCATCTGTGCTCCAAACAGGCTACTCTACTGAAACATTTGTTTGTAACTGATTTTATGTGAGCGATGGTTTGTAGATTCTTTAATTGTAGATTTTCCTGTAAAATTAGAAACACTTTAGTGTAGCAAAGTGCCATAAAAACTGAACCCTATCTTACAGGCAACTGACGAGAATGAATTACTGGTTGGAGAAAGCTAATCCTGCTGCCTTATTTTATGGTGCCTCAAGAGACGAAGAACTGGAAGAAAAAAACAGAATGCTCATTTGCATCCTAGTCCTTCTGATACTTTTAGTTGCGATCCTTCTGGTCGTTTTAGGAGCACTTCTAATGTCGCTTTCTAGGAACCAGGAAGACATTTCAAGTCTTGCAGTCGAAAGCACCAACTTAATGGAAGAAAACTTACTGTTAACACAGCAATTAGCTAATGTTACTCAAGAAAATCAAAGGTTGAGACATCAAAATTCAGTCTTGAGAAAATCAGAAGTTGGACTGCATCGTGAAAATTATGCTTTAAGAGCACAGCTGGAAAAAATAGCACCAGGAATTAACAATCAAAATCATTTAAACTAAAAAGTAAGGAATGGTTAAAGTGACTTTCAATAGACCTGTTCCTAAAATGAAAAAAATTGTTAGTCTACTAGATTCTGAAGAATCTCTCTACAACAGGGGTGGGCAAACTATAGCACGTGGGCTGAATCTGGCCCGCCAACCATTTTAAGTTAGCCGTCAAGCTTCCACTGAGGAGTGGAGTCTGGGGCTTGCCCTGCACCAGCGCTCCAGCCAGGGAGCAGGGTCCGGGGCCACTGCCTGCTGTTTCCGAAAGCAGTGGCATGGCCCCGCTCCGGCTCCTACGTGTAGGGACAGACCGTGAGCTCCGCTGTGCACACTGCCCCCACCCCAAGGGCCACCCCTGCAGATCCAAGGGCAGTGCCTGCAGACGGGGCAGCGCACAGAGCCGTCTGGCTGCAGCTCTGCGTAGGAGCCAGAGTGGGGACATAACTGCTGCTTCCAGGAGCCACTTCAGGTAAGCGCCGCCCTGAGCCTCTCTCCAAGCCCAAAGCCCCTGCCCCAGCCCCGCACCCCCTCCCACCCTACAAACCCCTTGGTCCCAGCCCAGAGCCACCTCCTACACTCCAAACTAATCCCCAGCCCCACTCAAGAGCCTTCACCCTCTGCCCCGCACCCTACTCCCCCACTCTAGCCTGGAGCCCTCTCCCCCACCCTGAACTTATTTCTGGCCCCACACTGGAGCCCTCACCCCCTCCCACACCCCAACCCCAATTTTCTGAGCATTCATGGCCCACCATACAATTTCTATTCCTAGCTGTGGCCCTCAGGCCAAAAAGTTTGCCCACTCCTGCTCTACAAGCAGTTTATCATTTTCAGGGGTGGTGAATCAATCATAAGTAGCAAGTCAAATGCAAAGTCACAGCAGTCTGTAATGCTTAGCAAACTCTTTTCAAGCAATTCTTTATTGCTTAGAAAACATCATTTTAACTTTCTCGTGCACTGCAATTAGTAAATTTCCAGAAAATATTTCTCTCTTCTTTAATGTGACATTTTATGTTCCATTTTAAAATTAAACTTGGTATCATACTTGGGATGGGGCAAACGAGGGCAACAGGCAGCATGAAACAGAAGCAACCTTCATCCACTGTAAGGATTCAATATCTCCAGAAAACCACCCCTGCCCTCTTCATTCTGTGCCTTGTCCTCTACAGAAACAAAGGATACAGGGCTCATAGTACCATGAGGTATAAGTGTTTGGCCTCATAACTTTGTAACTGGAAGCAGTTTCCACTCTTGCAAAATATTACTAGTTCTGCAGCCAGATCACTTCCTTGCCCCTCCCCTGCCCCCCAAATTAGGATGCATGCCATGTTAAACCCTCAGTCAGGGGGCCTGGATCCAGTACTCAGAGAGAGCACTGGGAAGATTCCCAGAGACGCTAATGGGCACAGGATCATGCCTGAAGTCAGAAGCCAACAAATGCACTGACAGATTTGGGGCACAGCTTCTCACCTCACTCACTTAGCAGGGCAGCCACAGTAACACCACAAGGCACTTTGTTCAAATCTGACAATGTCTTGCTGCTTCTGAGCAGGGGAGAAAAGTAAAATACATCAGAGTGCAGAGGATTTTGGTCACATGCCCCAGAAGCGTGCAAAACATAAGCCTAAACCATTTGATTTTTCATGTGACCATTTAGAAATGACTTAATAATGGATGTTATGCCAAGTATATTGTATATTCATGTTGTTCTACAGTGCTCAGGATAAACATTGTGTGTGTGCGCCATCATTTGCCGTCCATCTATAGCATGTACCTTCTCTGTCCCATGTCATACTTCACTTACATTCAGTGTGGGGAGGAGGGGAAGAGTCTGAAGATACTCTGCATCTTCACCAGTTCAAAGACCTTGGATAATCTCATGCACCCAAAAATGCCATTCTGCATCCACCTTTTTGAATATACGTTTTTCCATGTTGATTCAGTAATGTATCGTTCATTACTAAGCTTGATGAGGAAACATGGCTTTGTAAGCAAGAGTCACCATTCTCTGCAGAAATTGTGAGACGGGTGTTATTTTTAGTGCTGTTTTTGTGGCCAAGTGGGTACAAATATAGATGAGAATGCTCAGCTGCCACACTGAAGGGGGATCATAAGAACCCAGATCAGCTCTCCATTTGACATTTTTGATTCTCAGAACTGGCCATTTACAATTGTATTTAGTGCAGGGGGGGAAAGAGTAGCAACTGATTTAAACAAAAAACAAGCCACATACACAAACCCCAACAAAAAATTAAAAGAAGAAAACTACGGGGGATTTTGCTGCCAAGCAACTAGAAAAAAAGATAGCCCCCATATTTTGGAGATCCCCAAAATATGTAAATTTGCATGTCCAGTATTAACAAGCAAACATTACCCCTACAGCTAGAGCACTGATATTTGTTTGGACAAGGAAGTAAACAGACCTTTGTCCTGCATTTTATATTACATTTCATCTTCATCAGAAAACAAAGGAGTAAGATGTTTCTGTCAGCAGTAAACAGCAAAATAAGTAGAGCAGAAAAATAGCTTTGAAAAGTTTACACAGGAGAATGGATTTTTTTTTTCTTTTTTTAAGTTTATGGAAAGAGTTTAAATTGGACATGTTGAGAGTTATTTAAATATAAAATCATGAAAATTGTAAGTTATTGCAATACAGTTTTAGTAAATTAAATGACTGCCTGTTATGTTGGAAAGAGGCAAGGTTCACTACATGCAAATACTCAAATTACCTCTATCACCAAACCTCACTTTGAAAGTTGTTCCCTTTGCTTTCAGAATTATTGTTGCTTTATGTTCCATTTTGCATTGCTCTATATGGGCCTGATACCCAAGCTTCAGTTTCTACTGAAATTTAATTTCTTTGCATCAATTTTAGTTTTATTATAAAACTTTTAAATGTACGAAATCTGATGTATAGTGGCTATTTACTGCACCAGATAGCGTAGACTGTTGGGAGTGTTTGCTCTCAGAAGTTCTCAGTTACGAATACGACAGATGCCTTCACTTGCTTTGTGATGAGTTTTTCCTCTTCTTCAACTGTGCATTTGTACCCACACCACACTGAGACACGGAACACTAGTAGCAGCTGTGTGGTAGAACCACAGATGAATTCCAACATACTTGAACATAGCGTACGTAGTAGGATGGTTCAGGAATGTATTTATTTTCAGAATCTTGTACAAAAATGTGGACAACCAACTAACTCTGGAAATTCTGCGCTTCGATATTGTCTGTCAGAAACGTTCGCAAGTTCAATGTAATCTGCATTTTTCACAAGTGTCCAGTTTGCAGCAAAGTGTATTTGGAAACAAATTTTTCCACTAGCTCTCCCTCTAGCATCTTCAAAGCTCTCCAGTGAATGTTCCCGCAGTTTACTGGTTTGCCTTGGGGATGGCTTAGCTCCTCTTTGATGTAATCTAGCCAGAGATCTTTTAAAGAAAAAGAAAAAAAATCTAGTTATGTTCTGATCTGGCTGTGATAACACACACATGCCCAGGCCTAGCATAGAGGCTCTCCAAATTAAAATGTTACATATGTGAATATAGTGAAGTCCAACTGTTTGATTCCTTTTACAGAAGAAGCTTTGCCTAGGAGTTATAGCCCAGACATGGAGTCCAGAGAGCTGAGTTTTCTTCCCAGCTGTGACAGAGACATGCTTAAGCTATATGCACATCATCTGTAAAATGGAGATTCTATCCTCAAAGGGATGTTGTGCAAAGGAATACAATTACACAAGCTTGATTTGTACTTTTTACAAAAATTAGTGAGTTACAGATGGCTGCTTCACCCTAGGCCAGCCAATGTCAACAAACCCCACAAGCCCTGACTCTCACAAGTAATCCCACTGACTGCAGTGGGGCTACCTACGGGAGTATTTGTTGGAATCAGGCCCCTAGACTAAACGCTCTATGAGACAAGATCACTAGAGTCCCATTTCTATTAAAGGCACAGCATCAGCAAGCTGCATTATGCTGTTTAGCAGACATATGGGCAGGAAGATCACCCCACTTTTCTTAGCTTGATGGAAACACAGACACTGAACAAAAAAGCCTCCACACCAGAATCTGTAGAACCAAACTCTCTCAGGGCACGTTCATAGTATTCTCTCAGATTAAGCATCTTGCAGGATTCCTAAGAAAGAAAGAGTTTAAAGACCAATGATTGATTTTATACAGGAACAAACCAAGCTTCTGCATTATTAGATTACTTAATTACACTGTTACACACACACACACAGAGTTCAGAAGTTCGAAGACTAGTTATCGCATGATACTCGGTTTCATATTAAATGGTGTGGATCCACTTTAGAAGACAAATATGGAGATGACTGCAACCTAATTACTTTGTACTCAGACAACTACCCCTTCCTATTCAACTCCAAAGCTGTAACACATGTCCTACAAAATACAATACTAACTTGATATGTAACACTTACTTGCTCCTTCTCTATTTCGATCATTTTCCGGAAGAACTCAAGTGAAAATGGGCGACTTTCATGCAGGCTAAAATGAAAGCATTAAGAATTTTAGACTTCAGATCTCCTCCAAACATATGTTAGAAAGACCAGATTTCAGATTTTTATTTTTCACCTGGTAAAGACTTTCTTTGCTTTCTTATAACCGCCATGTCTGTAGGCCCAATCAAGGTACTTTTCTTTCATGGTTACTGAGTCAGCTGGGTTAATGACAAATAAGGATCTCTGCAAGTTAAACACACAGGATCTTTGCTACAGTTACAAAGTAACTACAGAGAACTATACCAAATAATTCCTTTCAATTCCTTGTCTCCATTTTCAAATACATTGGCATCAAATATCTGTCTCCTGAGAAAGACGCTGAATTTCAAGTATTGGAAAAAGAGTATTCTAAACTGTAGCTGAAAAATGGCAGATGCAGCAAACCCAATATTTTTCAACTACAAACCTCTACACTTTGATTAGAACTAAAATTTCTTCCTTTCCAATATTCAAGTCAGTTTAAAGAGTTAATACTTTACATTTCCATAGCACTTCTCATCTGGAAGATCTCAAAATGCTCTACAGACAGATTAATTCTCAAACGTCCCATAAGAAGTAAGTATTTTACATGACAAGTAGAGAAATTGAGACAGAGAGGTGAAGTATTTTGTCCAAGGCTACTCAGGGAGGGCTCTGTTGGGATTAGAACCAAAATGTTTTTCTCTAATTTTCTGGTATCATATTCATGCTTTCATAAGGCAGGTTAGGTGTGCAAAAGAGTATTTTACAAACTTACAGTTGAAAATAGGACACAAATCGAAAGCCACAAAGATATTATATGGGTAAATTTTTTAAAATGACTTAGGAACCTAAGCCCCCTTTTCAGAAGTAACTTATGCTTCATAGTCTAACTCAGGCCTGCACAACAAGTGGCCAATGTGGGCTCACTGTGCAACCCATGGGCAAGCGGGAGGGCGGGGCTGCTGGTGTGTGTGTGTGTGTGTGTGTGTGTGTGTGTGTGTGTGTGTGTGTGTGTGTGTGTGTGTGTGTGTGTGTGCGTGTGTGTGTGTGTGTGTGGGTGTGTGTGTGTGTGTGTGTGTGTGTGTGTGTGTGTGTGTGTGTGTGTGTGTGTGTGTGTGTGTGTGTGTGTGTGTGTGTGTGTGTGTGTGT
>NC_133781.1:23698661-23871854 GCF_003597395.2 Chelonoidis abingdonii
TGTGTGTGTGTGTGTGTGTCCCCGTCCTGCCCCGACTGTTGCCCACTTCTCCGGTCCAGGGACCTTCCCTCTCCCTGGCCCCTATCACCATACTCTTTCCCCCCCCTCCCCGGGCTCCCTGCGGCCCTGTGCTGTGTGTTGGACAGTCACATCCAATCCCTTCACACTGCCCCCCTTTCCCCTCCTCTTAGTTCATAGCCCCAGAAAATCCCTCCAAACTGTCCTCCTTTTCCCCTCCCCTTATTTCATGGGGGGATGACAAACTGAGGAGGCGGGCAGGCAGTGGCGGTGAGGCTTTATACTTGGGGGAGGGGGGGTGTTTCCGCAGGGATGGGCAGCGTTGGGACGGGGGATGTGTTTCAGGGGAGCTGGGGAGCGCTTGGGGGGGTATTTTGGCAGGGCCGGGGGGTTTCAGCCCTCAGCTGTTTTCTTTGGAGTAATCTGGCCCTCGCTGCCTTACGAGTTGTGCAGGCCTGGTCTAACTGATTTTCAATGACACTTTAGATTCCGTCTACACAGCCCGGGTTGGCAGACTGGCGTGATTTACTGTGCTAAAAACAGAGGTGTAGATGTTGTGGCTCTGGCTGGAGCTGGGGCTCTGAAGCCCACCCCTCTCCCTAAGTTTCAGAGCCACAACTTCAAAGCGCTTTCTCCACAACTACTTTTAGAGCACTAGCCTGTCGAGCCAAGCTGGAAAGCTCACTGTCACAGGCTGCATGGCACTTAGTCCTCTTTAAACTTTTCCCCAAATGTTTCACCAGCACTGCATTCAGACTGGTGATCAAAGTCTGAGACAAGGGCTGCCTGCAGAAAACGCTTGTTAAGCATGCCCCACAGACTGTCCCAGTATCTCATGGCCATTATTGACTTTCTAGTTCATTTCACACAGTAAGATGAATTATATTTTCCTCAGCCAAATACCTGGTAGAGGGCTTGTGTGTCTTCCTTGCTGTTTGCTCCTTCACTCCATTCCACCCATAGAGTCCATAACGGTAAACAGCCCTATAAAAGAAAAGGAAGCAGTGAAAGCTTAAGGCCAAGTCTCAGTCTGATTTGCATAAAAATGCAATAGTCACCAGAGAGTTTAAAAACAATTTTATACAAACATTTCCAGCCAACATCCACTCATGTTCTAACCTAGATCCTGTACATCTGGATGCAAAAATCACCCATCAAAAGGGGCTGTCATGAACAAAGGACTAGTCCTCATGCACAAATAGCAACTACAGATTACATGCCTCCATAATCTTCCTCCTCTCCAGGTGGAAAATGCTGCCTGGCTTAACAGCTACCAGACATCATGCTTGGAGTGGGTCCTTTTGTTTTGCCAGATAGAGTCCAAGGGCAGCAGAAGGGGGAAATATATACCCTTCCTGTGTCCTCCACCTTCCTGGAGTTCAGCTGCAGGCATCTGGGTGAAGGAAATGCCCAGCCAGCTGATCAAAGCTCTCAACTCCATCTCCCTCCCACCCCCAGCACATCGGGGGCAGCTGCCCAGCCATGCAAAGCTGGTATGCTGGGATGCAAGAACACAGGGTGCCTCTCCAAGGCAGACACAGGGAATAGCAGCTGGTCAGTAAAAGAACATGGAACCTAGCACCTGGATTCATAGTTCAAATCCTTAAATTTCAAGTTTAATTTTTTTAAAAAGTCAGGATTTTGTTTGCATTTCACTGACAGACCTGAGCATAATGTGTATTTTGACTGGTGAGCCCATATATATTTATTTTAAAGACTGGTTTGGAGCTTTACAATTTTAAGTAAATATAAAGCCGCAAGTCAGAGGTTCTTGTCATAGAGTATTGTGCAACAGATTAAAATGGTCACAGACCTTAGATTTCACCTGTCTCACAGCTTCCTCAAAACACTGGGCCACATCGCTGCTGTTCAGCTTGATTAGCACCTGCAGTCTCGTGTGCCACATTTCCACCGACTGGCTGAACCGTTTGGTTGCAGCTGCAGCTACCTCTGTGGCCTTCTCAGTAAGGCCAACCTCCAGTAACAGATGAACCTGAAACAGCAGTTGAAATTAATCAACAAGACAGGTCCACATAGTTTATCAAGAAATTAGGCCCTGATCTGGCATTCCTGCACATCCAAAGCTCCTATTTACCTGAATGGCAATTTTGGGAGTGCAAGCAATTCAGAATCAGGGCCTCAATCTAGTTTCCTGCATATATCCTTACCCACTGTTTGTATAAAGTCTCTGGCAGCAAGGTGGACTCATGGGCTCTGCTGAACACACACAGAGTCCTTTCCAGCCTCTGAAAGAGAAAGAGAATAAGCTTTGCTGCTGAACATGCTAGAGTCTACCAAAATCCAGCTTATATTTTCAAGGCCGGGGCTTTCTAAGGAGCCCAAATCCCACTGAAATTCAATGGAAGATGGATGCCTAAGCCTTTACCCTCCTTATAAAGTCCAGCTTACAAGTGACATCAAGTTCCTCAGTCTTAAGGTTCCATCCTTCTTTTAGAGACAGATGCATACAGGTACCTTGCACACTGACTGCACAAGAAACATAGCAAAGCTCCCTTGCAGTTTTAAGGGCAGGGTCAAACCATAAATAGCTAATTTAAAAAGTCAAACGCAAGGGAAATACTTAAGGCAACAGCTTTCTTAATTCAGCCAGTCCGATTTAAGCACAGAAGAGCTGTGTGGAAGATTCAGCAGTCCAGGCACTAAAGTCTGTTCATCCAGATAATGAAAAAACTGTTCATTTACCCATCAAAATAATGCTCACTCTAAGCAAGTACAATTTTGCAATGCTAGTACAGCATATTAAGAAGTTTGTGCTCCTACAGTGCCTTTCATTCAAAGCAGCTCACAGCACTTGACCAACTTTAAGCTTCCTTTGCCCTCTGGGAAGCCAGCACGTATTATACCCAGCAGACTGGTCAACTGAGTCACAGAAAGATCAAGCAACAGGCCATAGTCACAGAGCAGTCCTGGAAATACAGGAGAACCAAGGATTCCAGTGCCCAGTTCTGGCCACTAGATTTTTCTGAATATTAAAGATCACCATTTCTTTTGAGAATGCTGCAATGAGACTGGACAAGAACCAGATATGGCAACATGGTCCAGAGGCTGGGGCAGTGAGACTCAGGAGACCTGGGTCCTATTTCCAGTTCTTCCACTGACCCACTGTGTGATCTAGTCTCTCTCTGCCTCGGTTTCTCCATCCGTAGAATGGGGAGGATACTTAAACCACTTTAGAAGGGAAAGTTAAGATCCCTGGATGAAAACTGTTATAAATATAACGAAATTTAAAAAATTCTTTGCTATTGGGTTATGTTAGACTCAACATTATTTTTATATAGCTTTTGTTTATAAAAGTATCAGTAAAGAAACTTAAGCAAAAGCTGCTAACTCACATTGCATATAAGTTCAGTTTGATGATTAAGGTTTTTTCCCTCCCACTACAGGAACTCAAAGAAAGTCCCAAACTTCTGGTCATTTACTTGAACCAAAAATGTTTAATCAGTGTCAGGCTTTCCCACCCCATACAGAACAAGACCGAGTCACATCTGAGTACATATATGCCAATTTTCAGCTAGGTGACCAAATGGGAAGACTGATTTATACAGCCCTGAAGGAGGATGCCTAATAGGGAGAAAAACTGATCCTTAATGACAGCTATCGGTCCAAATAACTAGCCAATTGTTCTCACATGAGCTGTATTATTTGTTTCAAATTGATGGAAATCTACCATAGTTTACAAGGGTATCACGAAGACAGACTATGGAAGTCAGTGACAGCTGGAGCTTTTGGTACTATCAATGTATAATGAACACTTACCTTCCGTCTCAATTCCTCACTGTTGGTTTTCCTGTTAAGTCTCTCCAGGCAAAAAGTGACATAGCATTTCCACATGGCCTCTGCAAAGTGAAAGGGACAGTTAAACACTGAACAAAACCATAGCGGAAAGCACAGACACCTGTCATGTGGAGGGAGAAGAGGGAGATGTCAAGCACTACTCCAATTATAAATACTATAGATAACGCATCCATAATTATGCCAAATGAATATTTAAAATAACTTGTCTGCAATATGAACTACAGATGTTAATGCTTAGCAAATAGCCTTCAATCCAATCGTAAGTTTACTCTGAAGAGCATTCAGGCCTCAAGTCAGTAAAGCATTTAATCACACGGGTAAGTCCATCCCCATTCACAACAGCACTTTAGCACATGCTTAACTTTAAGTGCATCCTTCAGTTCTATTGAAATCCATGGAACTGAAGCACATACTTTAGCATTTTGCTGAACTGGGGCCAAAATGAGGATGAAACATGGTTCCTGGAACGAAGGCCAAGTGTGGGACAAATGCATGGGTTGGAGATTATCCTCCAGGACCTAAAGGCACAGTAGCAGTAGGCCAAGGCTCCTAGTACCCAGGGAATTATAGAGCAGTCAGCCTAAATTCGATACCTGGAAAGGCACTAGAACAAACTATTAAACAATCAATTTGTAAGCATCTACAGGAAAATAAGGTTAAGTAATAGCCAGTGTGGATTTGTCAAGAACAAAAATCATGCCAAACCAAACCAGTTTCCTTCTTTGACAGAGTCACTGACCTAGTGAATGGAGGGGGAGACAGCAGACATGATGTATCTTGATTTTAGTAAGGTTTTGGACAATCCCATGTGACAGTCTCATAAGCAAACTAGGGAAACGTGATCTAGATGAAATTACTAGAAGGTGGGTGCACAATTGATTCATAGACTGTACTCAAAGAGTAGTTATCAATGGTTCGCTGTCAAACTGGGAGGGCATATCTACTGGGGTCAGTCTTGGCTCTGATACTAGTCAACATTTTCATTAATGACTTGGATAATGGAAAGAAGAGTATGCTTATAAAATCTGTGGATGACACCAAACCGGGTTGGGTTGCCAGCACTTTGGAGAGTGGGCTTAGAATTCAAAATGACCTTGACAAACTGGAGAATTGGTCTGAAATCAACAAGATGAAATTCAATGAAGACAAGTGCACATAGTACACTTAGGAAGTAAAAATCAAATACACAGCTACAAAGTGAGGAATAACTGGCTAGGTGGCAGAAATGCTGAAAAGGATCTGAGGGTTACAGAGGATCACAAATTCAAGGAGCCAACAACGTGATGTAGTTCTGCAGAATATTAACAAGAGTAAATATGTAAGACATGGGAGGTGACTGTCCCAATCTCTTCAGCACTGGTGACGCCTCAGCTGGAGTACTGTGTCCAGTTCTGGGCATCACACTTTAGGAAAGATGTGGACAAACAGAGTCCAGAGAACTACAGAAATGATAAAAAGGTTTAGAAACCTGACCTATGAGAAACAGTTAAAAAAAAACTAGGCACATTTAGTCTTGAGAAAAGATGACTGAGGAGGGACTTATAAGTCTACAAATAAGTTAAGGGCTGTTATAAAGAGGACTGCGATCAGTTGTTCTCCATGTCCACTGAAGGTAGAACAAGTAGTAATGGGCTTAATCTGCAGCAAAGAAGATTTAGTTCAGATATTAGGAAAACCTAACTACAAGGGTAGTTAAGCTCTGGAACTGGCTTCCAAAGGAGGTTGCGGAATCCCTATCACTGCAGCATTTTAAGAACAGATTAGACACACTTGTCAAGGATGGTCCAGGTATACTTGGTCCAGCCTCAGCACAGTGCGCTGAACTAGAGGACCTCTTGAGGTCTCGTCCATTCGTATATTTCTATGATTCTACTACAGCCCATGTCTTCCCATGGGCTGCCACCCAGAGATACCACTATCCAGAGATAGTGGCTGGTAAATCTATAGTCATTCCCTAAATAACCTATAGAAAAAGGAAGTGTTTAAACACGTCTGGGCCACAACTGCATTTACAAAGATCCATTCCATTGACATTCTCTGTACGCTGCTTAGTTATAATATATTTGAATTATATGGGTTTTCATCAGATAGATGCTTAAAACGGATTATTCTCAATGGTTTCCAAACAGTGGGCTGCAGAGATCAGGCTGGTTGCAAGCTCAGACTCTCCCCATTCTCTAAATCACATTCCAAAAAAAGCTAAAAATAAATGCTTTTCCAGTATGCTATTCCAGGTAAGCAATTACTGCCTTTGCTACAAGGATGTTGCAGGCTTGTGAGTGTGCAGGGACATGGCCCATAGAACTGGATATGGAGGAGGTGGTTTCCCCAAGATACTTGCTTTCTATTAAGATATGGGACCCTGTTATAAGATAGTTTAGGAAGTCTTATTGCGCATTTCTCACAAGTGCTACTATACAAAAATACTGAGAAACCCAATTTTAAAATCGAAGCAGAATTTCTAACCTGTGGGGAGCGCTGTCACTGCTTCGTCAAAGACTGCACAGCACCGCTCCTCCTTCTGGGCCACTTCGGATGCTTTCATCTGTTTAGATGTACATTCTGGGGATGGCAAGGACCCCATCTCCAGCTCTCGACGGGCCATGTAGTCCCATGTAAGAGGATCATCAGCATTCTCGGCCTGCAAGCTAACACACACAGTCCATGAGGTCATCATGTGCAAACTGCCAGCTTGCTTCAAGCTCATTCTAGAGGAGAGCAATTATGGAGTTGCCAATTGCCATTTTACTGCAAGGAGACAATTCCAAGGAATTAAATTTCATTGATAAAATGTTTCACCCTTCCATAAGAGGCAGTTAAGCAAAATTTTGGCCTCTTTCTTTGCAACAGTTCTTAAACTTGACTGTCAGCTTTAGAAAGAGCTCTTTTGGGAAAAAAACTGCAATGGAAAACTTAAGATACGCAATTACAAGCAACTAAGTGAACTAGGAAGTTATACATTTCCTGAAAATTGTTCTCCCGAGTGTAAAAAGTCATTCTCCAAGGACAAGAGCTTTTTATCTACATTTTATCAGTATGATCTCAAGTAAAGCCAATTTTGCATTATATGTACACATAACCTCCTCCAGAAAGTTGGCTTGCCTGGGGCACCAAAGTTCATTTGTTTGACACTAAAAGTGGTCTTTTTCTTAAAAAGGAAGTTTTGTTAGATCTTAACATCCAACATCCAGTACAGTGTCTCTGACACCAAACTGTCAACTGGCCAGAAATTAGGACCCCGCTGGTGATTTTTTTTTTTAAATCGACTTACTTTTCAAGAATTTCTTTTTGCAAGTCTTGTGTAAAATCAAAGAGCTTTGCAATTGAAAGCAAGGACAGGTAGAACTCAGCACCTAAGATCAAGAGAGCAAAGAAACTCAATGACAAGTAAGATACTACATTCCTCTAGTACACGGCATTTCTGTCATCTTTGCTGGTTTTCAAAGGTTTTACATATGTTTCCAAGAAAGCAAAGACAATATTGTAAAATCTGTCCAGCTACTGAAAAGTTATCATTCTAATGCATATATTAGGGGAGACCAGATGTTATTTATCTGTTTATTTTTCACTGTCTGTTTCACATTAGTCATTTGTACAAGCAAGGCCATGACGCTGCAACCCAAATTGTCATCAG
Source organism: Chelonoidis abingdonii (assembly GCF_003597395.2). Lineage (NCBI taxonomy): Eukaryota > Metazoa > Chordata > Testudines > Testudinidae > Chelonoidis > Chelonoidis abingdonii. The sequence goes on from NC_133781.1 coordinate 23,706,130, forward strand.
GAGTCTTTTGGAGGGGAATGGCACTTTTTGCTTGAGTGAGGACTGCAGATTGAGTCACATCCTTTTTGACCCTGAAAATATTTCTATGCTTGGTTTTAATCCAGGTCATAGTGGAAAAAGCAGATTTACAACAGAGCATTTGGGGAAGAGAGAAGAGGTTAATGAGACATGCTTTATAATTTTTATCAATATCACTATTGTATCCAGAAGAGATTTTTTGAATTTTACAAATGACTAGGGGCCTGATCTTGTGTCTATGCAGATCCAGCGATTGTGAATTCAAACGTAAGGGGTGTGGAAGGGCAAGGGCTGCTATTTCAGGCAAAAGGCAGGTGAGCCAGAGAAGGTGCCAGCCTGAAAAATGGCTATGAATTACCATTTAGTGCTACCCATTTAGTACCTCGACACTGCTCAGGTTTTGTGCAGGACAGGGTGAATTTTACCAGCTGAGGCCACATCTCTGTGCATACAATGAAGCCAGGACTAGCCACACTAGATATCAGAGACTCACTCCAACGTGGTTGTTTTTCCATTAAACAAGAGGGGAAGGGAAGCATTCAATTACCTTTGATTTTCTCAATGGCATTTCTGTAGATTATTCGAGCCATTTCCCCATTAAGAACTTCCTCAGAATAACTGAACTCACCCTAAAATGTTGAGATAAAATTCTCTAAAGTTAGTTGTTTCTTTTTGAACTTCCATTCTCTGCAAAGATTTAGAACTGGTGATGGAAATTTTTCTCCACCACAACACATCCCCATCTAGTTTAGAGAGAGAGATGAGAATTAAATCAATCCCTACTACAAAAGAGAGGAAACCAGTTTAACTAGTCTTCATCAGAAACCAGTAATTACTTTTAAACGGGGGGGGGGGGGGGGGTGTTGTGTTACAGAAAACAAACAAAAATAAAAAGCCTTTACCAGCAACTGTTGTGTTCCCTTAAAGAAAGTCAAATAAATGTATAAACCATGTGATCTAACCACAAACCTGTAGCTAAAGGTCTGCTATCCACAAGAACATAAGTTATAATTGAATGAACAGATTGGTTCCTCCAAATGGCTATAGATCTCAGACAGTACATTTAACACATGCACTTCTAGCAGTGCAGGCAATTACAGCAGAACCTCGTTCATCCGATCTAATTGGGACTTGGGCTAGATCAGATAATCAAAAATTGAGATAACCTGAACAATGGGGGAAAGTGCAAGGCTGCAGCGCCATCTAGTGGCAACAGCAGTGATCACCGGCTTCTGGATCTGTGTGCACTGGTTGTTCAGTTTATGGAGAACGCCAAATAATGGAGGGTCAGAGAAATGCGGTTCTACTGTACTACATACTTCTAAAACCCTCTATCTTAAAGAGCATTTTCCTGTCTACAAAACAATCCATTTTAAATAACAGAAATTGCAAGTGTCCTACCAAGTCCATCTTGGCTTGTTCAAACTCTTTCTTTTCTTTTCTCTGCTTTTCTGCATGCATCAGCTCCATTCTGAAATACTGCAGGCAATGGGTGGAATAAAATGGGAAGGGAGGAAGGGGGTAAATATTTACAGTGCATGTAAACAAACACCTGGATATTTACTAAAGCAAGCTTTGCGAAGATTTGCAAGTAAGAACTTCCCACCAATGTCTGGGAGTCTTGTGAATGACTAAGTTTTGAGAAACAGCAATGAAGCAGCTATTTTAAAAAGACAGGATTAATGCATCACAATATGTCATTTGCTGACTTATTTTAAGCAACTGTAATTTAGCTTTGTTTGTGATAACATTGCATTAGCAAGTGGACAGTAAAACATTTTGGAAAAACCAATTACATCTTAGTAGTATTTCAGTTCACTGCAGCATCTGCTATTCCATCTTTGCTGAGATTGACAGTGAAACCGCCCATAATATATACATATTATGACATATGCACTTTAAGCAAGGGATCACTGTATAGCCCTAGATCCAATTAACAAGCATACGTACATTGAAATCAGATGACCGACAACCAGCCTTTTTCCATTTTAGAAATAGCATCTCCTATAATAGGAATCTCATGACCCACAATCAGCACTGACTTTCGTGGGAGTTAATCTTTGCCAAAGGCTCCAGGAACACATCCCTTAAGCCCCTCTTTGGGATTTGTTTTGTACTCAGTGTTTATGGTTGCTTCTATCAGTGAAAGCTCACTTACTACCTAAATAACAAGAGTGCTAGATACAACACAGTGCCAGCTACTATGATACTAACGAAGAGGAAGTTGACATTCTCCGCACTCAGGCAAGACTCCCATTGACTTGAATGGGAGTTTTGCCAGAGGAGAGAATGCAGGCTTCCTGTGATTAAGCAACCTTGCAGTAATGTAATTACAAAGCTGTTCTCTCTCTTCTCTGGAATTCACATTTACCAAGGAATCTTCATTGACTTCTAAACTGGCTCCCTACAGAAGCCATTTCTCAAATCTCATTTTCTCAACCAGTAAGCTTCGCCTGTAGCTAATGATGTGAAAATGAGAACTAAGGGTCTGATTCTCTTCTCATTTAGACTGTTGTAAGTTAGAGGCAACTCAACTAAAGTCAATGGAGTTACAGCAGCGTAAAACTCCTGGAGAACTAGGCTTTAAGCGAGTGCATCGGAGGGGTCAAGGCAAAATAGGCTAAAGCAAGCCTGATCGCAATGTAGGCTATTTATACTAAATTGGTTAAGATAAAACAACTCTCCCAAGCAGATAGTTTGGATCTCAAGTTCTAACCCAGAACATTTTTTTCTTGTAGAACTCCCAATGCCTAGAAACAGGCGTTTAAGTGTAACTCAGAATTTCTCCTAACCGTAGATGTGAGGATTTTACTCTCATTTGTTTAAAGCCAGTCTTGCCAAAGTGTCGTGAAATATTACCAATTTAAATCCAAAACCAATCATCTACTCACACTTCCCAGGACAACAGGAAACTAATCTTTGCTAGAGGGATCCAAGCAAACATAACCATACACAGAAGCAGAACCATAAACTCACTTCTTGATACAGTTTTGTAGACTCTGGATGGAAGCGCAATGCACGAAGGAACAAGTGCCTGGCACTTTCGGACGAGAAGCGTTCCTCCATTTCCCACTTGGCAGCCATAATCCACAGTGCTACAATGGGACACACAAATGGATCTGTTTCAGTCTCTGCTACAAGGCTAATGGGAGAAGAGAGGCAATTCTGGAAGGTACTGCCAAGGAAATATAATACATGACTTTAAACCCAAGGAGACGTGAGGGGGAGCTTACTCCGTTCAAAGTGTTCTACTTCAGGGATATTTGTGTAGTTCCCTGCTCTCCTTAGGGGATGGGCCTTCGAGGCCTGAAGTCCCCTACAGACACCATTTTTCCTGATCTTCTAGCATGAGCCTTCCTTGAGAGCCCTCTCATTGCAGTGACATTCCTTTTAGAGCAGCAGCAAGGTGCAAAATGCAAGAGAGGGATTGTTAAGGAGTTGAACTGGGATCTCAAAGAGTAGTAGGTTGGATTGACACTAGTTTGTCACACTATCATATTACATAGTTCTTCTAAATGAATCAAACTGGCTGATTTGAACACAAGACACTAAAAAGCATTTTACTGTACCTGGCTTGTTCGGATGAATGGCTAGCATGGCAGAAAACACCTTGCTAAGCTGATTTTTCTTATTCTGTAAAGACAAGAGAACTCCTTGAGTTTTACCTGTTGTGAACATTTTAGCACTGAACTGAACCATTTCCAACAAAGATGCAATAGGGAGCATTGACAGCCACACTACAATTATGATGAAAAAGGCATTTCCACTCCAACCCCACTATTTTTAGTAACTTCCCTCCCCAGAAAAAGACTGCCTTTTGGGAATGGCATTCCTCATATTTGTTCAGCATTAAAGACATTACTTCTATAAAATTACAGAAAAGTAACATTTTGAATACCCACCCACTTCCTGCAAAAAGCCACATGCGACAACCACAGCTGCACATCATCCTATTGGAAAGGCAAGGAGATAGGATTAACTAGGAAGAAACAACAATGCAATAATACATCTTTAGAATGTGCATTTTGAAAAGTATAGAGCGTACATTTATTATGACTGAAGTACAGCAATCACTCTGCAGCTTCTGGTTCTCCCTTCCTTCACACCTTCCACCCATGCATGCAAACCCCTGCATCCCTGCAAGGATGCCATCCCTCAATCCCAAAATACAGTCTCACCTTTCCTCATCATCTGCCTGCACCATACAGAACTCATCAGCACAGTTCCTTCATCACCCTGAAGAAGTATTACTGCCAGATGACTCAAGGAAACACCCTTCACCTGAAACTACTCCAAGTTTTCAGCCCTTGCCAGACAAATCCACATGGCAATATTAAGAACTATAGCAGCTAGAGAGGAGAAAGACCTAGTAGATCACAGAGTCTATCTGTCCACAGTGCAGAATATTGTCCCTCCAAAAGGCTGTGTATCAGATACTGGAGCATTACCCCTAAACTACTATCATCTGAACAAACATGCATTTAACTTTTCTTTTATATTCTCCTGCATTATCACAGATACTTGTTAGCAGTTATGCTTGTATTTAGTCTCTTACATCACACTGCATCAAGAGGTTGTTTAATACTGCCAGGCCCTACAGAAAGAAATGTGCTTACTTTCCATTTTTCTGTGGCACGCTTGAAGAGGCCATGTATTCTCTGCACAATAGAATACTCAATCTCATCTTTCTTAAATGAATATCCAATGCGCTGAGGGGTAGGAAAAAATAACAATTAATTTTCCCGCCCTGCCAAGATTTGATTTATGCTACTTTGCATTGTAAGGAATTCATCAACTTACCGATCTCCTTTTCTTGATCAGTTCCAACAGATTAATTTCATACTAGGGGAAGTGGAGAAAACAATTACAACATAACTGCAAGAAAAAAATTAATCTCCAAGTCAACTCTTTATAGCTGTTATATAGCTAATTAGGTGGACAATAAGAATGATATCCATGACAGAGTAGCTATCAAGTTAGAGCCAAACATTTGTCAGTTATGCAGCTACAAAAGTTGCCAGCACTCCAATTGGACTATTTATATCAGGTGTGACATCCCAAACACTCTCAAGCACCCTAAAGTAGTTTAAAAGTTCAATTAATTACGTTAAATGCTACCACAAAATAGTATCAGAGGGGTAGCCAGGTTAGTCTGGATCTGTAAAAAGCGACAGAGTCCTGTGGCACCTCATAGACTAACAGACGTATTGGAAAATAAGCATCAGCTGTGTCTGACAAAGTGGGTATACCCATGAAAGCTTATGCTCCGTCTGTTAGTCTATAAGATGGCACAGGACTCTTTGTCACTTCTTACCACAAAATAGGTCACACTTCATTAATAATAATAAATTGCATTTCTCCAGCACCTTTAGGAGAGCGTCTTAGCTAAGTCTCAACATTTCTGAATGGAGAAGGAAACTGACGCACAGCAAAATTAGGTGCCTTGTCCAGGGTCACAAAGCAAGTCTGTGCCAGAGTCAGGAACAGAAACCAGAACACCCGATTCCCAGTCCTGTGCTTTAACTACTAGCACATGCTTCCTCATGTAATGTTAGTGTTATTAAACGACAGCCAATAACCCTTAATAAAACATACCTGAATGTAATTGATAAAGTCTTCCTTATGGAGAGCTCTCCTCTGTATTTTGTATTCTAGAGCTGAGGCCTTCTTAATGACTGCCCTGGAGAAATGTAAAAATTCCATTTCTAGGCATTCTTTAATTATTCTTAATCCCCGAAAAACTGACATTGCTGTAGTGTACAGCAGCACAGGCATTTCCACAGGGCAGGTTTTAAGTTCAGTTTTGACAATGACTGAAATCAAATCTCACACTTCTGGTCTTCAGACCATGCCTGGAGGAGTCGAGAAGGATTTTTGTTTTCCCCAATGCACAATTGGTCATATGTGATTAGAAGTGGGGATGGAGAACAGTCAACCTTCCTCTAAAGCTTCAGAGGATGGCCACAGCGGAGATGGGAGAAGGGATCGATACTGTGAGGTGCTACAGAGAAACCTCTATCTTAGCTGCCCGGCTGCTGTGTCTTGCTCACATGCTCGGGGTCCAACTGATGTCCAGGTCTGAGGCTAGGAAGGAATCTCTCCCCAGGTCAGACTGGCAGGGACCCTGGGGGGAGAGGAGACTTCCTCTGCAGCCTGGGGCCGGCTGGGAACCTGAGCACCCCTTCCCTAATCAATCCCCTTTCCCTGCCATTGCAGGGGGGCTTGGCTATTAAGCTGGCACTGCAACGCGGAGGCCTCCGCGGTGGCACGGACCAGTTTTGTACGTAGCCCAGCTAGACTGGGTTCCACACAGGGGTCCTGGAGGATATTTCATGGCCTGGGATACACACGCTGCTCACGGATCTCTCTCTCTCTCGGCCTTACACCCTATGAAACCAACCCTCTGCCCACACCCCGCTCCGGCCCCGACCCCCCGCAGCCCCTCTCACCTAATCTCCTTGCGCGTGAAGAGCCCGACCCGCTCCAGCTGCTCCAGCTCCGGGAGCCGGGCCTCGATGCGCTGCTCGATCCTCTCCGCCATGGCGGGCGCTGCAGCGCGGGGCGAGCGGCTCTGCCGGGAGAGGGCCCGGAACAACCAGGGCCCATGTGCGACTCAGCAGCCCCGGCACAGCTTCCGGCCTGGCTCTCAGCCCCGGGAGCCGCCACCTTCCCCTTCCCCCTGCGCCGGACACGTGCCTCTGCCGCCCCCTGCGGCTCCAGCTGCAACTGCGGCCGGCGCCGGCTGCCGAGGCATCAGCCGCTGCAGCAGCCCCCGGGAGCCGGGCTCTACCCCAGCCCCTGCACAGGTCCCGCCGGGCAAGCCGGGTTTGGCTGCATGTGTTTCCAGGGGACCTTTCTAAAGCTCCTTTCCTACAGGCCCTGATCCGGCGAGTGGATCTGGAATCCCAGGGAGCCGGGGCAGCTGCTGGCTGTATATTGCCAGCTCTTCTTGGGAGTTGTTTGTAGGTGGTGGGTTTTGTAAAGCCCCCAGCTCAGGGCCGCTGTGGCTGTAGGAGACGCTCAGTTTTCGCTTAAACAAAAAGTACATGTCTAGCAGTTTCAAGCAGAAATCTGAAAAATGTGACCCCTCAAGGCTAAATAAGCCCCGAGAAGACAAATATAAAGAACCCCTGATTTTAAAAATCCTGAGATTTTTTAAAGTAATCTTACGATTTTTTTCAAGGCCTGACTCATCCTTTTTGAACACTAGCAGTTGGTAATACTGCCCTCCTGCACTGAGCTCCTTGCAGGATCAGGGTTTAACTCTCCCAAACTGCACTTAGACCAGAACAATTTGAATTAGGTTAGTTCAAGAGTTAGTCCCAAATTTCATCCTTTTGTTTGTTCATTGTTCAACACTGACAAAAAAAGTCTTGACCTTTTGAATTTTGAAATTTTTGGAACAGTTCTAGCTGATTTATCAAAGCCAAAATGTAGGGCACAATCAAGGTGTGACAAAGACCTGGAATGAGAGAGAGACATAAACTATTCATTCAGGGAACTTAAAATGCTGTATGATTTCTTCCAGTGGGTCTATAACCTCAGTTCCATGGTCAGTTGTTTCTGATATAAAGAATTGGCAGCAGTATGGGACATGAAATTTGTGTAGACTGTAGGGAACCATGGTTCTAAAATGAGTGATGCCCTGGAAATCAGGAACCTTTGAGAAGATTAGGGTTGATTTTAAAAAATTATGAATGGGATTTTAAAATATTTAGTACTCATATAGGGCAACATTGTCAAACCCTTTACTCAGTTGTTTGTGAGAGTAAAACACATCCTTTAATCATAATGTCACTACATAAATCCATGGTACGCCCACTCCTTTAATGCTGTATCCAGTTTTGCTTGCCCCATCTCAAAAAAAGATATATTAGAACTGGAAAAGGTACAGAGAAGGAAAAAAAATGATTAGAGGTATGGAACAGATTCCATATGAGGAGTGATTGAAAAGTTGGGGACTATTCAGTTTGGAAAAGACAACTAAGGGGGGGATATGACAGAGATCTATAAAATCATGAATGGTTTGGAGAAAGTGAATAAGGAAGTGTTATTTACTTGTTCACATAACACAAGAACCAATAGACAGCAGGTTTAAAATAAACAAAAGGATAACTTCACTCGATAATTGCCCTCTTCTGTTCATTACCTCTGAAGCATCTGGTACTGGCCACTGTCAGAAGACAGGATGCTGGGCTAGATGGATCATTGATCTGACCCAGTATAGGCATTCTTAGGTTCTTAATCCTATGCTTAGCCCTGCTCAGATCATAACTCCAGCTATGGAAAAGAAATACTCTATCTGTAAGCAAGTGGGCAGGCAAGATGCAGAGAGGGGAAACAAGTCAGAGGACCCCTGACTGTATTTCCCTTTTACCCCCACATTTGCCAGCCAACATAGCTGGCTGGCTGGGTAAACAAGGTGGCATAAACTGCTTCACAAAAAGGGATACACTTCTGCAGAGGAATTGTGACTCTCTGAGTCAGGCCAGGTCTACACGACGCGCGAAAATCGATTTTAGATACGCAATTTCAGCTACGAGAATAGCGTAGCTGAAATCGATTATCTAAAATCGATCTACTCACCCGTCTTCACCGCGCGGGATCAATGTGCGCGGCTCGCCATGTCAATTCCGGAACTCCGTTGGTTTTGGTGGAGTTCCGGAATCGATGTAAGCGCGCTCAGGGATCGCTATATCGCGTCTAGATGAGACGTGATATATTGATCCCCGAGCAATCGATTGTAACGCGCCGATATGGTGCGTCGTATAGACGTGGCCTCACAGTTAAGTCCCTGGTCTGTTCTTGAGGCAGCGTAGATATCTGCTGCCCCTTACTTACAGCAGATATTGGACAGTTGCAGTTTAACTTATAGAATTTTTCATCCAAAGATGAAAGTGATTTGCAAAGCAGGGAGGATTTAGGGAGGGAGCATTCTTACCTGCCTTTTACAGATCCAGAATCTGAGGTACATAGAGGTGAGCTGATTTCCCCAAGGCAGCCCAACGAGTCAGTAATGGTGGAAATAGAGCCCATATCTCCTCTGTTCTTAGTGAGAGAAAACAAAGCTAGATCCTTCAGCATAAAGAGCGAGCTGTTTTAAAAAAAAAAAAATACTCCCCTAAAATTAATCCAAAATAAAGAAATCATCCACCAATGAGTGAGAATTTAAACTACAGTCTCCCAGCCCATTTTAAATGCCTGCAGCCTGGGTGATCAGAATTTTTGTGTGTGCCAGATATACCAGAGGGCATTAACCCCAGTGCCAAAGCTTGTTGCTTCTGCTTCCTTGTGTGTGAACCAGCATCACTGATGTCAGCAGAAGGATCAAGCACACACAATGTTAGGAGACAGATTCTGAGCTTCACATTACACCTTATGCCACCTTTGTGCCTCCCAAATTCCAGGTGCTTGGTCTATATCCCTGCCCTACTTTAAATCACCCCATCCTTGGCACATGATACCTCTATGCTCAGAGCTTCACAGGTGGGTGGCATCCATGCTCTGCCAACCGAGGCCGGCTCCAGGGGTTTTGCCACCCCAAGCAGCCAAAAAAAACCAAACCAAAAACGTGATCATGATCTGCGGCAATTCAGCAGGAGGTTCTTCGCTTCGACCGGGAGTGAGGGACCGTCCGCCAAATTGCCTCTGAATAGCTGGACATGCCACCCCTCTCCAAAGTGGCTGCCCCAAGCACCTGCTTGCTAAGCTGGTGCCTGGAGCCGACCCTGCTGCCAACCATATCTTGGCAGGGAACTATCTGCCCTTTTAATTCCACTGGAGTGGCCTAAAGGGCTATAATTGGGGACTGATTTGGGCAGTGGGTTATTGGTGGGTATAGAAAAACAAAAGATGACAACTATTATAAAAAGTAGTCAATGTTTCTATTCTATATATGTTCTTTTACCTAGTTCAGCAACATAGTATCTGTGAACTTTTCAGTAATTTATTACTTATTATTTATTTGTATTATAGTAACACCTATAAGCCCCAGTAATGGGCCAAGATCCCATTGTGCTAGGTGCTGTACAAACACAGAGCAAAAAGTCCCTGCTCCAAAGAGCGTATAATCTAAGTAAGACAAAAGACAACAGATGGATACAGACAGACCAATGAGGAGTACAAAGAAACAATATTGGTCAGCATGATAGGCAGTAGTGTCACCACACCAGCAGCCCTAGCCATTGTCAAGTTTTTTTGTAGGCATCTTGACAAAGGAGAGTTTTAAGGAGAGATTTGAAGGAAGATAATGAGTTAGTTTTGTGGATGTTTACAGGAAGCTTGAAGCTTCTCCCAAGAGTGAGAATCAGCACTGGAGAAAGCATCTGTCATGTATTTAGTTTCTTATCCTCTCCCCAGGGGGAGAAGCATGTGCAGTGGAGTGTCTTGGTTTGGTAGATTTTTCCCCCGCAATATACCTGTTGTTGCTATGTGTTTATGTTAGACAAGGCTAGATAAAGAAATGCACATTGCAGCTGGAGCAAAAGGTGATGAGGTTTGTGGGGGTCCTTAGTTCTTGGTCTTTATTTTTTTATGTCTGTTACAACTTTGTTTCACAGTTGTTGTTTTTTCAGTATTAGTAAAAATATGTTCTTAGTGGGGACAGAGTCAGACAAAACTTGTCCCTCTAAGTATCAGGTAAGCACAGCAAATTGACACCATTTAAAAAAACAGTGGAACAGGAACGTGTTAGGGAGAAGTGTGATCTGATCATGGGATTGAAACTACAACCACTGAATTCTAATCTTGGTTTTGCTAATACAGTTTTGGGTAATCACTTAACGTCTAATTTTCAGAGGCATGAGCATCTGCAGCTCCTGTTGACTTGAACTGAAATTGTAGGTCCTCAGCACCTCACTAAAGCAAGCCTTTAAGCCCTTTTCCATATTTGGGGGGGTAATAATATCTGTCTCCAATGGTGGTATGAGAATTCATCCATTCATGTTTGTAAAGTGTTTGAAAGATATTGGGCCAAATTATCCCTGGTGAATGTCCATTGATTTCAGTGGAATTGTACTTAGAACAGCACTGAATCTGGCATGGAAAATGATCTAGTATTAGTATATGAATGAATAAGTGATTAGAATGACTACACTCAATTGTTTATCTGTGATTTCTTTGTGTTATATTGTGCATACAATAGCCTGGCTTTACAATATAAAAACAATCCCAATTTAGAACATATCTGCTACTGTGCATTCAGACAGTAGCATAAAAATGAGAACAGACCAACATTCAGTGTGGGAGTTCAAAGCTTACAATGCAGCCATTCTCCATGGTTACCTGGAAACCTCATGAAAATTCTATTTTTGATTCCCTGTTCCCCCATTTCATAAAACCTTGAGCTTGCCATTGGTTGAACTACAGTGATAAAAGTGAAGCAGAGACACAAATGGAAGCAATAAAGAGTCATCTCTTGAAGCCTTTTGACTGACCATCCTAACAGCCCTAAAAACATTTTGTGGGGGATCAACATTTGCTGCCAGGCTACTACTACTAAATTAAGACCTTTACCTTAAATTATATTAATATTAGAAAAATGCTAGTGAATAGGCTATGAATTACTGGTCAGTGCTGGCAAAGATATTTGTTTCTGTATTTATTAGTAGTTAAAACAGCATTTTGATTCCTGTGAATTTTTTGAATCTTGATAGAGCCAACAGGTTTGCTTCATACTTGGCAAAGTCTTTTTTTAAATGAGGAACGGTATAGTCTAAAAGCCTTATTATGGGTTTGGAAGCCAGGCGCTCCTGAATTCTGATCTTGGCTCAAATACTAACATGTGCCACAAGCCTACCAACCCTTACACAAGTGAGTCGAATCAATGCTATTCAGATGCACATGCATATTCCTCCTAAAAGTAAGAAAACATGCAGCCAGGGCTAACTGCAATCTCTGCCATGAAGTGTGTCTCCAGAAAGAGTCAGTCATCCTGAGGCCAGATCAGAGATCTTACCATCAGATCTTTGACAGATGTGAAAGTAATTCTTGTCCTATCCACACAAGAGTAACAATATGTGGCCAGCAATGCCCCTGGGACCATTAATGCCCTTGTTAGAACTTGTCAAAGTACCACAATATCATCTGATAGGAGCATACAGGCAATGCACAAACAACTCTGCATGACCCATCGCTGTGGGACTCAACAAAAGGAAGAATGGTGTGCACCAAAATAATAAAATCCCAAAGTTTTTAGTTTGAGGACTCAACATTTCCCTGTCAAAACCACATACACACAGAGTAATAATGAGATTTAAAATGCTGATGATGTCCTGACAGCACTATTTTCATAAACTGTGAGGAGTTTGAAACAGTTTTTTTTCATTCCCTCAAATCACCCTCCCTTCACCTAAATAGATTAAGTATAAAATAAAAGCACCCCTACCCTAACAAAATGATCCTTAGAACAATTAACATTGTGGACTGTCAAAAGCTTTCAAACCAAAGTAACAAATGCAGTGCGTGGCAGGCGAGCTCAGCCTGACCCACCAGAACACTGCTCAGTGAATTTGTCATGCAAATCAAAATGGAACGTGACATGCCTTGTTCTCTTTCCTTTCAGGAAATCTACTTTAAATGCCTCCCATGTGCCCTTGTTTTGGAAGCATACATTCTAAATGCATCTGTGCAAATGAAGAAGGGATCCATCAAAGATAAAGGAGAGTGAGTCTGGAAAGTCTCAGAAATGTTACTAGGAAGATCTGAGAGAGTGCTGCTTCCACCCAGTGGGGCTCACGTGCTCTGTTGCTGATGATACTACTGCTGCTTTTATAATGCCTCTTTTAAAAATGTTCATGGTGAAAGTTCTAGCAAGTTGCCTGAATGTAATGTTTGTAAACATCCTCTGATGTAAAGTGGCGCATAATGATCTGGAAAAAAAATGTCATTTTGATTTACCTTTTTTTTTAACTTGCTTTGATTTATGTTTTTTTATTCTCTAAGGACTTGTCTATGTTAAAATGCACTATGCTTAATGTGTATTAAACAAAAGCAGTTGAAATGCAATTTAAACTGGTTGAAACACATCTGTAATATGGGTTTGAGCTGGTAACTAAGTAGATTTTAAATCAATTAAAGTTTTCTAAGATAGATCAAGCATAAGCATCTCACCAACGGTATGCAGCAGAACATGAACTTCAAAGACCCATTTTTAAACATTTAGGGTGAAATCCTGACCTTGTTAAAACAAGAAAAAAAGAAAAAAAAAACTCCCATTGACTTCAATTGAGATTGGAGTTCACCCTTAAGCAGGGCCGGCGCTTCCATTGAGGCGAACCAGGCAATCGCCTAGGGCGCCAGGATTTTCGGGGGGCGGCATTTTGCCGGGGGAGGGCAGCAGGCAGCTCCAGTGGACCTGCCGCAGTCGTGCCTGTGGACGGTCCGCTGATCCCGCGCGGCTCTGGTGGACCTCCTGCAGGCACGGCTGCGGCAGCTCCACCGGAGCCACGGACCAACGGACCCTCCACAGAAATGGCTGTGGCAGCTCCACCGGAGCCGCGGGAGCGGTGTGCGGGGCGGCGAAATGGCCGTGCGCCTAGGGCGCGAAAAACTCTAGCGCCAGTCCTGCCCTTAAGGTTTCATTGTCAGCTGACCTCCTCTAGGACCCACAAAACTGTGAGATTTTTGTGTATACAAAAGAGATGTGGATGTGCCCATTAACTGAAGCAACTGAAAGTTTGCTCTTGAGAGAGGAATAGTCCTACCTCCAATACATATGTGAAGCTCTCCTAATTTTCTAATTAAAAATAGTTAGCTCCTCTAGTTTGCATAACTGGTTTTTGCATCTGCCAAAACAGGCAAGCAGTCACTGTAAATGTTGCTTTGACCCACTGTAGGATGCGGATCCAACTGTGATGCTCATCTCCAAACTTCCCCAAGGTCAAATCCAGCTTTGTGATTTGGGCCTGTCAGACGGATTTTGTACCTACATTGACATTGTACGTGTACTTTTCCTAGATCCGTGTGATCCTTTTAATTCTTATAGCAAAAATGCTTGTCTGTGTCAATGCAACTGTTTTTTCTTGCAGATTGTCTGTTTGTCTCCGATTCCTTATCAGTGCTGTGATGGGAAGGAACTTCCCAAAATGTGATTCTCCCCACTCACCTTTTCAACCAGCAGCTGTGAAAATGGGCATAAATGGCCTTTTGCCCTGAGCCTGGACACAACTGATATCAGAATACTCACCCTTACACTCAGCCCCTCAGCGTAGGCAGGATTTTTACCCATTGCTGTAAATTGGTTCTGAGCCTGAACTTTCAGTCAGATTTGTCTCCTACTCACTCTCAGATGTTCTGTGTCTCTGCCGTCACCGCTAGATTTGAACATCTGTAGTCAGGGACATTTCAGTGAGGAGGAGGAGCAGCTCTGGAATGTGTTTCCCCAATTGGTTAACTTTTGGGATGTGATGCAAAGCCCATCTGATTACTCAGTCTTCTGCCTGCTTGAGAAGTGTGGGAGCTATATTTATACCTTTGCTTTGATTTTTGACACTTGGCCTGTTAGTATTTGTCAAAACATTTTTTTTAACTTTTTGGTGATTTGTATATGATGATTTTGTATTGGATCATTTGTATATGAGCCTGTGTGATAGCCATAATCTAATATTTAATCAATAATTCCTACATCAGTCCCACACTGATAACACTCTAAAACTGATCAACTTCTGCAGATATCTTTTCATTATGCTTTCTTGCAGACACGCTTTAACTCAGGGGTTTGCCCACAAATGTCTCAGGCATGATCTTGGAAAACCTTATTCACATGACTCTCTGTCTAATCTGTCTAGTTTCTCAAAGTGGGCAAACCTGTGGCCTGGCTTGCATGGCTTTGCAAGATGTTAGAAGGCACAAGGCACCCCTTTAGGCCTCTGTACAGGCTATCCATATGGTAGGTAGCAAAGCAGGGAGATGCCTTGCAGAGTTGCCACATCCCCTCTCCACTGTGCATATGCGTAGGACCTTGTGAGGACTGGGCAAAGGAATGGCTCTATCCTCCAGTGTGCCTCCTACTGTAGTTTAACTAGTGCCCCAGGAAACACAGGCTGTGGCAGGGACAGACACAATCTGACTTCCAGTGTGCAACTCTCCTCCCTCCCTTGCATCAAAACCATGATTTCCAAGAACACTGTGACCATAATCATGATAACTAAGCACCTTATAAATCCATGAGATTATTTTTGCGTGTAAGTATTACACTTGTGAGTAAGGGTGATGCACCTCAATCAGCACTTAGAACATGAGGTAAAATCCTGTAAATGCTTTCTATGGCAATAGCACTATATAAAACCTAAGACACATGGTGATATTTTGTAGAGACTTTTTAGTTAGGCTTCTATGCTTGTGAATTTGGTGCAGCTGAGTAAACTGTGGAGTAGAGGAGAAACAGTTTCTGCACAGAACTTATCAGTGAGGTCACTGGTGGCAATAAAGAGAGAAGTTCTCCGCACCTGACTTACTCCTGGAGGCTCCTTACTCACAAGATCAGGATTTTTTACCGAGTGTTAAAACGGATCCCTTATTCTGAAAGAAAAAAAACAAAAAAACAAAAATTAGGCTGCTGGATAATTATTTTAGGGAGGTTTCCTCTTGACCTCTTTACTATCTATTGACTTTTTCTTTGATCCTCCTGTATTTTTTTCTGACTGGTAGAGAGCCTTATGTTCCAGTGTAAACAGAGCTAATGGAGAGAAACTCCAGTCCACATCTGTAACAGACTTTATTCTCACATCTTCCCATGCAGTCCCCCTTTCATCTTTGCATCTCTGTGTTTAATTACTAAGGGCTTGGCTACACTCAAAACTCCAAAGCGCTGCCACAGGAGCGCTCCCACGGCAGCGCTTTGAAGTGCGAGTGTGGTCGCAGCGCCAGTGCTGGGAGAGAGCTCTCCCAGCGCTGCACGTACTCCACCTCCTTGTGGGGATTAGCTTACAGCGTCCCAGCGCTGGGGCACTGTTTACACTGGCGCTTTGCAGCGCTGTAACTTGCTGCGCTCAAGGGGGTGTTTTTTCACACCCCTGAGCGAGAAAGTTGCAGCGCTGTAAAGCGCCAGTGTAGCCAAGGCCTAAGTCTGTTTCAACAGCCTCAGCATTTCACTTGCCCTACCTTTCACTGTTTCCATGACCTGAGGAATAGAATCCAACTCCTGAAATCTGACCTATTTTATTTTTAAATGAATCCTGTAATCAGTATTACCTATGTGATGTTACACCCCATAGTCTTCATAGAAATATGGTTATGATATGAATATGACATAACTAAGATATACTTTATGCAACATGGCTCATGTAAGGTATCATTGGAAGGATTATGATTAACTGAATGTGATTATCCAATTTGTAAGCATGTATCTTTTCTGAATCTGAAGTTAGGAATATTGGCTATGTAACAATTACAACTGGGTGTGTATTTGGGAGACACCAACCAGACAACAGGCCATCAGCCTTGATGGGCCATTAGGAAGAAACAACAAGATTGTGAGGATACTAATCTCTCTCCTTCCTGAGAGTCATCCTGGGACATAGCTGAGACACTACTAAGTCAGGTGGTCCTGTCATCTGGTACTAAACACTATCTTGGACTTCTAGTAATTTTCCACTAACAGGAGGTCAAGTTTGGGAAACAAAAGATTTATATCTTATGTAAATCATATTTAAGACTAGAGAAGAAGACAAACAGGACTCTCCTTCATTGCCTACCCAAGAAGAAAGCCTGCTGAAAGTACCTGGAAGGACAAAGGAACTAACCTGAGGGGAAAGGCAGGGGTGAGTCCAGAATGAGAAAGGGGTCCAGTCTGTAAGAAGAAATAACTGGAACTCTAAGCTACAGAAACTCTGCAACTTTGCTAAAATAGCATTTAGGGTAAGAAATTATTTCTTGAAACTAGTCTCTTTAAGATCTTAAACTTAGTATGCGTGTTTTGTTTTATTTGCCTAGTAATCTGCTTTGTTCTGTTTGCTATCCCTTATAATCACTTAAAATCTGTCTTTTGTAGCTAAACTTATTTCTTGTTTATAACATAACCCAGTTTGTGCAAACCATATTGGGGTGGGGAGGACACAAAAGAAGTTGTGCATATCTCTCTTCACACTGAGAGAGAGGGCGAATTCTTATGAACTTGTGCTGGGCAGCTCTTTCTATACAGCACAAGACAATATACCTTTGGGTCTGCACTCCAAGGGAGGTGGGCACCTGAGTTCTGGGGCAAGTCCCTTAAGATGAGTCTTCCCAAAGCTGATCTCAGACAGTTTTTATGCAGCTGGTTGTGGCCCTGCCTGTAAGTGTGCTGGAGGAGGCTTAAGAGCCTGTCTCAGCAAGACAGGGTAAAGGGGGCCCAGGCTGGCAGAACAGGTGGGCTCAATGGTATCCCAGTACATCATGTGGCACCTTAAAGGGGGGCAACCCATCACAACCTACACCTACAAGCCCTGGGTTTTTTAAATTATTTTTTTCTAAACTATTGTAATTCCTATTGCTATGTTCTGGACTAAAAATATTGTACGAGTAAGGGACTATTTGCAAACAAGGTATATTACTTTTTCTTCTTCATTGTAGATACACGTTTGCTTTTAAAATCAACACTACATTAAGAGCCACAAAAACCTTTTGTTTGTTTGTTTTTTTAAATTAAAAGGGGCATCTCAGTTAAATCATGACAGAAACCTATAGTCACTCTGAAGACTGGAAAGAAAGGACTGTTTATCAAGCTAGCCCCTACCACCTTGTCAAATAATTACAAATTGGATTTAGAAATTCAGAACAAAGTGTCCAGTCCAATTCCCAGTGAAGACAATGTAGAGATTTGTATTTATTTTATTGGGAACTGGATTGGGCACTAGCAGTAAAATTCATCCCATTGCAGAAATTCATCCCATGCTGTGCACAAGGTTCATGCATCACTTAAATTCCACTAT
This sequence comes from Chelonoidis abingdonii, assembly GCF_003597395.2. NCBI lineage: Eukaryota > Metazoa > Chordata > Testudines > Testudinidae > Chelonoidis > Chelonoidis abingdonii. The sequence continues at coordinate 23,724,057 of NC_133781.1, forward strand.
CGGTTGTAGCCGTGTTAGTCTGTATCCACAAAAACAAGGAGTCTGGTGGCACCTGAAAGACTAACATTTATTTGGGCATAAGCTTTCGTGGGTAAAAAACCCACTTCTTCAGATGCATGGAGTGAAAATTACAGATGCGGGCATTATATACTGACACATGAAGAGAAAGGAGTTACCTCACAAGTGAAGAACCAGTGTTGACAGAGTCAATTCGATCAGGGTGGATGTAGTACACTCCCAATAATAGATGAGGAGGTGTCAATTTCAGGAGAGGGGAAGCTGCTTTTGTAATGAGCCAGCCACTCCCAGTCCCTATTCAAGCCCAAATTAATGGTGTTAAATTTGCAAATAAATTTTAGTTCTGCTGTTTCTCTTTGAAGTCTGTTTCTGAATTTTTTTTGTTCAAGAATAGTCACTTTTAAATCTGTTATAGAATGTCCAGGGAGGCTGAAGTGTTCACCTACTGACTTTTGTATGTTGCCATTCCTGATGTCTGGCTCATTACAAAAGCAGCATTGCCTCTCCTGGAATTGACACCTCCTCATCTATTATTGGGAGTGGACTACATCCACCCTGCTCCAACTGGCCCTGTCAGCACTAGTTCTCCACTTAAGAGGTAACTCCCTTCTCTTCATGTGTCATTATATAATGCCTGCATCTGTAATTTTCACTCCATGCATCTGAAGAAGTGAGTTTTTTTACCCACGAAAGCTTATGCCCAAATAAATCTGTTAGTCTTTAAGGTGCCACCAGACTCCTTGTTTTTTTAAAATTCCACTCAAGTTCTTATGTTGGGGCCTAGGTGAGACATGGGGCATTAAGCAGATCCTCTGTACAGGAGTGAATTTCATCCTTAACTCTGAACTCCTTAGTCAGTTTTTCCAGAACTCTTACCCAGCCAGAACTCCCTTTGACTTGAGTGACAATTTTTCCTGACTAAAGACTTTGGGATTGGGCCCTCCGTTTTTTTAAACAATATTGGATTTTTCTCTTACTTTTTTTTTTTAATGTTACAAAGTTTTCTTATCACAAGTAGTTCAGTGTGTGGTATGTAGTTTTTTCCACTGAGTTCTGCTACAATTAGTGGTGTGTGGACTCCTAGCTTATACCAGAATGATCTATAACAGATCTGTGAGCCTGCTGGGGCCCAGGAGTGCTCATTGTTACTAACAGCTGTGTGTGCCTTTTGCATTCCTTATTTGCTATTCTGGTATATCCGTTCCACTGTCTAGATACTACCACAAACAATACTGCTTTATAAACACACCAATCAATAAATTGTGAACTGGACAACAGAGAAGGAACTTCACCATAGGAAAGTCAGGAAAAAATGAATCAAAATAATGCTACGGTATGTTTAATAAACCCCAAATGAACAAAATAAAGGACATGCAAGTCAATACAGAAGATGCAACATGTACTTTGCATGCACATTTCATTCTCTCCTATGTCAGTGAGTCAGCCACCTGAGCAATCTGCTCACTCAAAGCTGTACATTGTGGGTGTATTAGCATTATCTGAGAAGGAAGTCCCTTATATGGGTGTCAGAGATTATGCATTTTGGAGAGACCTGGGAAAAGAAAATGCTATTGCTGCAATATATTTGAATAGCTTGCCACAAAAGCCAGTCCCCACCTAAACACAAAACTGAGAAACACAGGTGGTTTCTCTGTCAATCTCCCCACACAGAAATTGCATCCAAAACCATGCAAAGCACTATTTGTTCTACACAGAGCTGACTGTCTAAACACTTTCCATTGCCATACTCTAGTCCGTCTAAACCAGCGGTCCCCAAACTTTTGAGGGTCGTGTCCCCCCTGCCCTCCTGAGCTGGGAATAGGGCTGCAACTGGTGCGAGAGAGACATGGACAGGGGTAGGCACGGAGCCGCAACTGGGCTGCGGTGGGGGCCAGCAGCCAGGCTCATGGGCAGGTGCGTCTCCACCCCTGGCCTTGCCCCCCAGCCTCGGCCCTGGTCTAGGAACAGAACCACAGCCAGCCATCAAGGCTGCGGACAGGGTCAGGTGTGCTCAGGGCCAGGAGCTGGGGACATGGCAGGGGGCTGGATCTAAGCAAAGCTGGGGACAAGGAGGGGCTGGCTGGTGCTCTCTCTTCCCCTCTCCTCCCCCTGTGGGGCTGGCCTGGGCCCTGCCCCGCAAAGTCTTCCATGCCCCCCTCGGGGTGTGTGCCCCACACTTTGGGGACCTCTGGTCTAAACTGCCTAAGATGTTCTCAGTTTTCTACCGGTTAAAATAAAGCAACCCTAGACCCTAATGGGCAGAGTATGGAACTGAGACTATGAGCTGCCAAAGCACTGCTACCTGATCCCTTCATCCAAAATGTACCCGTGAACTTTCACCCACCTATTCCCACACTGCTTCATCCCCTAACGCTTCTTCACTTTGCAATATTTCATAACTTCTGCTGACCACCCTCTATACTGGGGTAGGCAACCTATGGCACGCGTGCCAAAGGCAGCACACGAGCTGATTTTCAGTGGCACTCACACTGCCTGGGTCCTGGCCACCTGTCTGGGGGGCTCTGCATTTTAATTTAATTCTAAATGAAGCTTCTTAAACATTTAAAAAACCTTATTTACTTTACATACAACAATAGTTTAGTTATATATTATAGACTTATAGAAAGAGACCTTCTATACGTTAAAACGTTAAAATGTATTACCGGCACAGGGAACCTTCAATTAGAATGAATAAATGAAGACTCGGCACACCGCTTCTGAAAGGTTGCTGACCCCTGCTCTATATGTACTAGGAGGGCTGGAATGGGAGCTGAATTGCACCTTTCTAAGTGTATTAGGGGAGCAGCTATCCCAATAATTTCTATGGCCTGGTGGTACTGGAGTCACAATGGACTGAAAATGGGTAATTGGGAATGTAACCAGTGAGTCAGTTGTGAGCATGTGTTGCACGGCTCCAAGTAGCCTATGGGACCAAAGCCAGATCTGTGTGCTGAACAAATAGCAAAGTCTCTCCCTCAAAGACTTTATAATCTAAAAGGCATGAGCAAGTACCGTATAGAACAAACAGATGGCATGTGGTCATTATAGCTGGGATACTTAACATTTGCTATAGTTATTAGCCTTATTAGAATGGAAGTGGACCAGACAAAGTAATAGAGGCATCACTTGACATGTCCAGAGACCTATGGGGACAATTGGAGATGAAAGCTACAGTTGCTTGTGTTTTTTGGATGTGCTTGTTAACGTCCGTGTAAGGAAAACACTTTGAAGACTAAATTAATGGTTGTGAGAAACGCCTAAATTCAGTCCAACTGTAAGCAGGCACAACGTCCAGTGAATACCAATGGGCCAAAGTATGCAGGGATGGAGGAAGAGATTTTTACTAAAAATGCAATCTAGAAATAAATTTAAAATGGAAGAACGAATGCTTAATACAGGAAAATGTCTTGCTGGTTAAGCGGCATTCAAAACAAACAACTCTCTGTTTAAGTCAATGGGAGTTGTGACCTGTGCGATGTGGCGGTGATGATCCACGTCTTCTGCCTCCTGATGTGCCCAGACCCAACGGTGAGGAGCATCATGCAGGAAGCCATACGCGATGTGGTCAGGAAACACATCGCCAGGGCCCCCTCTGAGCAGGATGTTGCCACTTACCTCAGCGGCTCCCTGGAGGCTGAGTTTGGGAGAGAGGGGGAAGACCTGTCCTCTCTCTGGTCCTGTGCCTGCAACGCCTCGAGATGCCTAGAGAAGAGGATCAGCTGCTGCTGGAAGTGGTGCGAGGAGCGCCGGGAGCTGGGAATACTGGTGCCACACATAAAGACCCTGGACCACACCATCATCACCCCAACCACTAGAATGATGCTGGAAAGGACCCTGAAAGATGCCATCTGCTGCTACTATGCCAAGAACCTCAAGCGAGAGCCGGACCAGGGCAAGGTGTTCGAGGTGTCCAGCAAGTGGGACGCCAGCAACTACTTCCTCTCTGGGGGCAGCTTCACCAGGTTCGCCGACTGGTGGTTCGTCCACAGGGCCTAATTCAACTACGTTCCCCTCAACGGAGCCATCCACCACAGCAACCAGGATAAGCGCTGCAGGAAGTGCAGCTACGCAAATGAGACCCTGCCCCACGTCCCATGTGGATGCAAACAGCACTCCAGAGCCTGACGACACTGCCACAACGCCATCCAAAACCGGCTGGTGAAAGACATCCCGCCGTCCCTGGGGAAGATCACCCTCGACTCAGCCATCTCCAGGACAGACAGCAGACTGCGACCTGACATCGTCGTGAGAGACACAGAACAGAAGAAGGTCCTCATGGTAGATGTCACAATGCCATTTGAAAATAGGTCACCGGCCTTCCACGAGGCCCGAGCACAGAAGGTGTTGGAGTACACCCCACTGGCCAAGACCCTGAGAGCCCAGGGCTACGAGGTCCAGATATACGCCTTGATTTTGGGAGCCCTAGGCTCATGGGACCCCCCACAACGAACCAGTTCTGAGAGCGTGCAGAGTCGGTCGAGGCTACACCCGGCTCATGAGGAAGATCATGGTGTCCGACACCATCAGGTGGTCCAGAGACATTTATGCAGAACACATCACGGGACACCATCAATACCACATAGAGTAATTGAGATTGCCAACCAGGGAAATAACCTACTTGCTTTCCTGATGAACCAAGAGATGCACCCCACCCATGTACTTATTCACTACCTTGATACTGACTTGGACTCCTCATACATTCCATGGGTGGCATACCCGAGCCCACTTATCCATTGACACTTTAAAAACTTTTGCACCCCAATCTGGGTCTATGCTGGTTATGTGATATGTATGTAACTCTTTATCTTTGCAACCGATACCTGTAATCCCTCATAACTCAAGCCTCACCCCAGATATACAGTACCTTCCCTCTTAACTTGTGTATATTTAATTTTAAACATTAATTTTAATACAATTTTTGATCTGAACTTTCCAATAACACATTCAACTACCTGCAACAAAATATAATTGGCAAAACTATACATCTAGCTTCAGTCTATAGAAAAAAATGTGTGAATTACTGGGTCAAGCCTTCCTACTCTCATGCTAGATTGCTCTGGTTAGCCTAAAAATCTAAGCCTAAAAATCACCTGGTGCCTCAATGGGTTAACATCAAAATGTAGGATCCTGTTGCAAGCTGACAGACAACATTCCCTCAAATGAAGGAGATACAAAGGCCCAGATTAAAGAAAGTATCACACCCTGTGTGCATACCCCTGCTTGCACTGTCATGCCTGCCTACAAAAGGCAGGTGTGTTTCAATGTCCTTTCTGCTAGGAGCACCACTACTAAAACATTCCTCACATTTTGTTTTGAATGCTGATGAATAGCAGCTACTGTGAAATATTTATCATTTCTTGCCCTCTGGAACTGCACAGACAGATAGTTTGTGTTTGAACCTATTGAAAATTGCTAATACTAAATAAACTTAATAATGTTACTGGGTTTTAAGGCTTCTTTCACCTTCCAAAAACGCAATCAGCTTGGAAAGAGGAACAAGATCTCATGATTAAAGCATTATACAAAGATTTAGGGTTCTGTTACTGGCCATTGCCACTAGGCTTGTTGAAGAAGATATCTGAAACTCACCAATATAATACGAGACGCAAGTTTTTATTGACTTAAGCAAAATTGAATAGTGCACGTGGATTCCTATGAAGAAAGTCCACACACAGACTTGTATTAAAATAAAGGGTGTGAATTAAAACCACAAAACTGAAGTGCACTTTTGCTCACTTTGATATTCCAGAATAACTAGTGATAGACAATGGACCACAGTTCATGGCAGGAGAATTTAAGTCATTCCAAACGAAATATGATTTTGATTATCTTAGTAGCAGCCTACCTTATCCACAAGGAAATGAAGAAGCTGAGAGAGCTGTACAGACAGCCAAGAAAATTCTACAGCAGGAAGACCCCATTCTTTGCTCTTCTGAGTTACAGATCAAGTCCAGCACAACTCCTGATGGGAAGACAACTCAGCACTACTGTTTCAGCTTTGGAAAAGAACTTATCTCCAAAGTGGCCAGAAATGAACAGTGTAGCCAAACTGGATAAAAAGGCAAAATGAGCCTATGAACACTTTTACAGCAGACCACAATCAATTAGAGAACTGCTGAGTCTAGAACCTGGTGACTGTGTTCATGTCAAACTGGTTAGAAAAAAAGGATAGACAACTCCAGCTGTCATAAAGAAAAAGAATTCAGCACCCAGATCATATGTGATTGAGACCAACCATGGGAAGTTCAACAGAGACCATCAACATCTACAGTTTGTTCCTCGGAAAAACAATGAATAGAGCAAACGCTAAACATGGCAGAGGCAGAACAAGAAGAAGACAACAACTCAAGGATTCCAAACTGACCACAGCCAATTGTTGCAACTACAGTATGCCCTTCATAACAACAAACCTTTGGCTATAATGAACCTCATCCCTGGACCCCACCTCCAGCCCGGCAGTTGCGGAAGGGCCTGACAGCTCCTCTAGCCCTGCAGCTGTGGAAGGAGACGACAGCCCCCACTGCAGCTGAGAGCTGGAGGAGCTGTGAGGGCCCCCTCCCCGACAGTGGGGCTCTTTCACTATAACGAACCTCTGGCTATAATCAAAGAATGGCTTGGATCCTGATGTGTTCATTATAGAAAGGGTGTACTATCATAGACAGCTAGATGACCAAGTTATTACACATTCAGTTAGTGTCATTAGAAAACCAATACGATTCAGAGATGCTTAACAGACTGATATGTACTGAACTTCAAAGATAGTGTGATAGTGTAAATATTGCAAATGGTAGGAATGTAGAACTTAAAAAGAGGAGAAGTAATGCTAAATTATATTATAGTGTTCGGCCACTAGGTGGCGACGTGTATAAAAAACAGGAACTCTTCACCTAACGTTGTAGATATGTTCCTGAAAAATGCGACATTAAGCGAAATGATGTTAAGCGAATCCAATTTCCCCATAAGAATTAATGTAAATGAGGGGTTAGGTTCCAGGGAAATTTTGTTCACCAGACAAAATACTATATATACACACACACACACGCAGTATAAGTTTTAAACAAACAATTTAATACAGAAACTCCTCACTTAAAGTCGTCCCGGTTAACGTTGTTTCGATGTTAAGCTGCTGATCAATTAGGGAACATGCTCGTTTAAAGTTGTGAAATGCTCCCTTCTAACATTTGGTAGCCGCCTGTTTTGTCCACTGCTTGCAGAAAGAGCAGCCCATTACAGCTAGCTGGTGGGTGGTTGGAACCAGGGTGGACCAGCAGCCCCCCGTCAGCTCCCCAATCCCCTATGTTTCCTGTACAGCAGCTGTCCCTCCCCACACTGCCATGTGCTGCTCCTGCCCTCTGCCTTGGAGCTGCTCCCAGAGACTCCTGCTTGCTCTGTGGGGAGAGGGGGGAAGAGAGGGGCTAATGTCAAGGTCTCTCCCCCTCCCCCTGCTCCTGTACCCTGCTTACCTCATCTTCAATAAAGCAAGTGGGACACACAACAAGGAATGGAGCTTCTAGGCAGTAGCTGCAATCTCAGGTCTCAGCAAGCTGCTTTAATTAACAAGGGAGTGTACTTAAGCCTGGGGTCAGCATGCACATGCTCGGAGCCATGGTGTCAGCAATGTCAGAATTAGGCTGCCAGAACTTCAATTTACTCTGACTTCCTACTGGAAGCGGTAATTGGCTTCTTAAGATGGGTCATTTCAACACTGGGCAGCCGCAATATGGAAGACTGGGAACACTACGGCTGAACTGTGAGAAACAGAAGAGTGCAACTGTATGAGCTCTCTAAAGGAGCAAAAAAAGCATCCAATTGTGGAGGAAGGAGAAAAGTTCAAGATAAAATATATAAAAATGTATATCTTTTTTCACGTACAAGTCAGAAGGTACAAAATCTCTGGTATTCAATCATTCAAAAGTTCAGAGGAATTCCAAGATGGGTGCAGATTGTAATGAGGTCTGGGATAAGAGGGATCTGGGATTAAGCATATGCTTTTAATGGGCAAGAAGCAAATTTTGACATTTTGGATATTGAATGCTAGCCACACTGTTAGTATATGAAAACAAGACTAGACCAGCTATTTTGAATGATAAACTCTGATATATATCCTAAAATCATCCCAGCCAAGTATTTCTTGACAATTTGTACTGTACTGACACACATGACATTTGCAAAATGGTTGTTTTTATTGCATGCCTGAAACTGAACCTCTTGAGCGGGATGCATTCGCATTGTCACATGATTTCCTACACAGGTATTGCAAACAAAACTGTTCTGTGTCATTTGCTTGTCCTTGATTTTTATTGTTATCTCTTGGTATAAGTTTTTAGAATGATGCACTGCAATACTTTTACTACTTGCTAATACTCTAATTTAGGAAGCATCATTTTCACTAACCTCAACTTCTTTAATAATCTTGCTCTAATATAGTTTAGTTATACCACAAATAATTTGATCTCTAATTACTGCATCCTGTTAGCTTTGAAAATTCACACAATTTAGGATAGCTAGGTAGGCCTATGACATAATGGTCTCCTATGACATATAGTCAGTGATCTCACTTGGAAGCTAGTTCCCAGATAGACAAGGTGGCTGAGGTAGTATCTTTATTGGACCAACTTCTGTTGGTGAGAGAAACAAGCTTTAGAGCTTGCACAAAGCTCCTCTTCAAATAATTTCTTGAATAGTTACATCTAGTAGTTTGTAGTCTTCTTCATGCTCCTCTGGAATGTACTGCAGATCCCTGGTGCTTCTGGGCCCACCAGCAGCATGGAGAATTTCACTCTCTACAATTTCTCTCCTATACCACTTGCTTTCAGAAAAAATTGGAAGGGCTGCAACTAATTTCAAGTTCCTTTCCATACTAAAGGATTCAGGTGGCTTAATTTGTTCAATTTTTGCCAATGATTTAATTTTCTTTGCAAACCATGTAATAAAAATGTTTGATAGGAATATTGATATGAGATTGATCTTTATTGCCAGGCCCAAACATATGGCAGTTCAGAGTTACAAAATGTTATATCCCTGTCACAAGGCAAGGGTCAGAATAATTGATTCCAATGGTTATTCAGTATTGTCCATCCCATAAGAACATAAGAATGGCCATACTGGGTCAGATGATAGGTTCATCTAACCCAGTATCCTGTCTTCTAACCTGGCAATGCCAGGTGTCCCAGAGGTAATGAACAGAACAGGTAATCATCAAGTGATCCATTCCCTAACACCCATTCCCAGCTTCTGGCAAACAGAGGTTAGGGACACCATCCCTGCTCATCCTGGCTAATAGCCATTGATGGACCTATCCTCTGTGAATTTATCTAGTTATTTTTTGAACCCTATTATAGTCTTGGCCTTCACAACATCTTCTGGCAAAGGGTTTCACAGGTTGACTATGTGTTGTGTGAAGAAATACTTCCTTTTGTTTGTTTTAAACTTGCTGCCTATTAATTTCATACGGTGACCCCTAGTTCTTGTGTTCTGAGGAGTAAATAACACTTCCTTATTTACTTTTTCCATAGCAGCCATGATTTTATAGACCTCAATCATATCCCCTCTTAGTCATCGTTTTTCCTACCTGAAAAGTACCAGTCTTATTAATTTCTCCTCATACGGAAGCTGTTCCATAACCCTAACAATTTTTGTTGCCCTTTTCTGAACCTTTTTCAGTTCCAATATATCTTTTTTGAGAAGGGGTAACCACATCTGCACGCAGTATGCACTCTGGGGCTGGGGAGGCTGGGGGGGGTGCTGTCCGCCTTCCTGGTGCTCCAGGGCTGCGGGGGCTGGGGCCGCACCATCCGTCCTCCTGGAACTCTGGGACTGGGGAGGCTGGTGGTATGCCACCCACCCTATTGGTGCTCCAAGGTTGCGGGGTGCTAGCCTGGGGCAGGGCTATGGGGGAAATCTGGGTCCAGCAGGGAGAAGCACAGAAGAGGCAGGGCCTCAGGTTGAAGGGGTGGGGTCTCTTGGTGGAATAGGCGGGGCCTCAGGTGGAAGGGATGGGGCTGGGGGTAGGCTTCCCCAGCCAGCAATTCACGTGCCTCCCATGTTCCTTTCCCTCATCCCATGTTCTCTTATTGGCCATCCCACACCACAAAACCCAAAATCTTACATTTCACGGCCTTTGGGGCTCTTCCTATGCTACTTTAATGAAATGTGTCTGAATTGTGTTTCATAAGAGTTTAAGGCCAAAAGGGACCATTGGATAGATCATCCAGTCTGACCTCCTGCATACCACAGGCCATTACATTTCACCCCAATAGTTCTGTGCTGAGCCCTGCACTCATTGATGTAAATGTACAAGAAGAGGCCAAGGCACCAGGACTAAGATTATTGTTATTATTTTTCTAATTACAGAAAGAATCTTTATAAAGCATCTTTGTACTCCACAGTCTATTTCTTGGTAGGCAGGATATATTTATGATAATATAGCCACATAGGGTCCCATACTTCCAGCAGCCCCACATGTACACATCTGACTCACCAGGCTGAGATGTCAGCCTCAGTTTCTCCATTCAGAGGCCTGTCTGACTCTGCTGTCAGAGATTAATTCCCCAATTGTCCTCCTTCTCCCTGCTTGGAAAGTAGTCCTCTGGCTCCACCTCCTGGCTTCCTACTTAGAAGGGTGAGTCACCAGAAGCAGCAGAACCTCTCATGTAGGCAGCAGGAACCTGTAGGAGGGTGGCAGATAATAGGTGACCTTTAGCGATGAGTGTATTGTGATGCAAAGAGGAGGAGCCCATATGAGGCACTATGGGTTACTTGGCAGAGGGTACTACATGCCCCACAACCAAACTTGGAACTCTTAGAGGTGGTCCTCACATGTTAACCCCACCTGTTGAGCTGTCTCTGCTCCGATTTGTGTGTCATCAGAAAAGCAGCATGTAGACACCTCATGTAGGACAGCACAAACACCATAGTATTAGAAAGGAAGAGAAGACCACCCTATTAGATTACCTTGCTCTTTTTGAGATTACAGTGCATCAAGCAGTTGTGATGCAACTGGCTCACTAAGCACAAGATATAATCAGAAATAATCCTGAGTGAGTGGCACAGAAAGAAAGTTAAGAGTTCCCTGGAAATTGAATAATCAGGGGAAATGGAAGTCTGGCATTCTGATTATATGGTGGTGAGCATGGTATAAATGCAAAGGATTTTTTAAGTACTATTATTGTTGTTTGAAAAGAGATTGCAAGGCCAAAGGAGGATGGAAGCAGGCAGGGGTGGCTCCAGGCACCAGCACACCAAGCGCATGCCTGGGATGGCAAGCCATGGGGGGCGCTCTGCCGGTCGCCACAAGGGCGGCAGGCAGGTTGCCTTCGGCGGCATGCCTGTGGAGGGTCCGCTGGTCCTGCGGCTTTGGCGGACCTCCCGCAGGCGTGCCGCTGAATCCGCGGGACCAGGGACCTCCCACAGGCAAGCCGCCGAAGGCAGCCAGCCTGCCGTGCTTGGGGCAGCAAAATACCTAGAGCCACCGTTGGGGGCGTGGAGGAAGGAAGGAGGGAAAGAGAGAGACACCTAACATTGACAGATGGGAGAAAATTTAAAATGAAATAATAAGAAAAAAGATAAATGAACATTAAATAACATAAATTATACAGACGGGGCAAAGACTGTTCACAGAAAATGTCAGCATCTGACCAAAAATGGGAGCAAATAAGAAAAGAAATAAATAGGAAGCTAAACACTTACGAAAGGAACAATTCTGCAGGAAAAAAAGGATGAAAGGTGGATGGTGTTGGAGGAAAAAGGCTGAGGGTAATTAAAAAAATTAACAAACAAATTGAAAGAGGAAATATACGTTCTGATACTGTCTAAAAAGGAGTAAAAGAGAATAGGTGAAAAAGCAAGGAGAAAAAAGTGACCAGGTAAAAGGGTACTATCAATCTGTTCTTATAATATTAAAAAATTTTATTTTAATCTATTTTTATAATCATTTGTTTGATACTTTAAACAAAAATGTCTTCTCACTGAACAAAATTCCCTTTGCCTCTCTTGATATGTACTCACTAGTTTTATTGCAGGGTTATTCATAATGAAAGCTTTTGAATTTTTTTAACAAAACGAAGGTTTTATAGAAAAACATCTGAAATGATTGCATGGACTTTGCAAAGAGAAGCAAGAAAAGACAGTAGCTTTTGTTTCTGTATTACACTTCCTGCCAGGTTTTTATACAAATATATACAACATAAGTTCTTAATAGGGCCCCCCAGAGGGGAGGGGGGGCAAGTGGGGCAATTTGCTCCGAGCCCTGCAGGGGCCCCCATGAGACTTTTTCGGGGCCCCTGGAGCAGGATCCTTCACTCGCTCCGGGGGGTCTGGAAAACTCTCGCGGGGCCAGGGCCCCCGGAGCTTCTTCCGCTCTGGGTCTTCGGGGGGGGGGGGGGTCCTTCCGCCCCGGGACCCGCCGCCGAAGACCCCAGGCCCCCTGAATCCTCTGGGCAGCCCTGGTTCTTAAAATACAATAAAGGTAATCGTACAGAATCAGTTTGCAATATACAGTTAGAATTCTCCCTTGTGACGTATTGTATGTTTTAACACTGTTGGGCTTGATGTCATGGAGTCAATAATTTGACAAGTTTATTCTTCACACTGCTTTTCTATTTCTTTATATAAACATTAAAAATAAAAAAAAATCAAAGAACCATATGAATGCAACAGCTGAGGATCTAGTTATTGGCTGTATCAAAATTCAAGGTTATATTCCTGGGTAGTACATTTTTAACCAGGTGGCATTTCTCTCTCATATCATCACTGTCAGTATGTTTAATTTCTCAACAGATAGGGAATAGAGTTGGATGACCATGAAAACCTTTTATTTGCAGAGCCAACCATATTGCTGGTAAGTGGGAGTAACACTACTAAATAAAGTGGAATTGCATCAGTTTATGTCAATGAGTTTGGCTTAATGCATCTTTTAATAATATTTTGTTTTATCACATAAAGGGTGTGCATTATTGATTTCTTTATAGCCCTGATCCTGAATTTATGCACCTAACTACATACGTGAGTACTGGTATGGGTAAATATGGAAAGAAGTGCAGTAACATAACATTGCTTTTTCCTTGATTTTTCCCTCTCTCTTGGCAAAGAAAAGGGAGGGGAGAGCAAAAATAAAAAGAAAGAAAATATAGAGAAATATTCGGTTCCTGGAGCGCAGGAACAGTATTTCTCAAACACTTTCCTGTGGGGCACTGGATTAGATAGACTAGAGCTGATCCAGTTCCTATGCTCAAACCAATGGCTATTCACAGCCAAGCCCCTATTTAGTTATTTCAACTAATTCAGCTTCATTTGGCTCTTTTGGAGTTTTTAATGGTCTTAATCTGATTAAAGCTCACAGCATGGCCCGGGGAGCGGGTCGGTGGAAGGGGCAGTCCTACGGGGGGCACAAGGGGTGCTAGCTCTATGGGGCAGCACTAGTGATGGAAGCAGCAGCGCTGTGGGAGGACATTTGCTAGAGCTGGGGGCATTTGGCACGAGGATGGAGAGAAGCAGCTGCTGGGGAAGTTTGGGGGCTGGAGAAGATGGGTGACCCTATTGGGCCGGGGTGAGATCAGCGGGGGGCAGAAGGGCCTGGGGGCGCTGCTCTGAGTGGGCACCTCGCGGGAAGAAGGGGCTGTTACTAGCTGACGGACAGGGAGGGCGTGACACAGCGCAGGGTGCAGGCAACCAGTGCTTACCCACCATGCCCCGCGGTTCGGAGAGCGAGGGCGAACGAGCGGCTCTTTCCCGCGAATTCAGTTCAAAGGAGGGGGAGGGGGAAAGCACCGAGCGGCGAAGCGCACCGACCAACCAAACTCTTCCAGAACCATCTCTGCGTCACGCAGGGGCGGGACTATCTTCGGCCAATCCGTGGGTGCGGCGCCATCCGCGGAGCCAATGGGCATGCGGGGGAGGCGGGAACGGGGTCGGCGTCGGGTTCGGCTGGTCGCCCGTAGAGCTGAGGAGAAGGGAGCGGAGGAGATTTAGAGGAGTTGGAGCTCGGTACTTCCCCTCCCCCCTCCTTACCCCGCCCGCCCCAGCCGCCCCCTCCCTCCTCACTCGGTCTCCGGCCCGCCGGGGCCCGCTCTGGGGTGAGGCCCATGGCTCCTCAGAAGCACGGTGGAGGCGCGGGGCCCAGCTCGGGTTCCGCTGGCGGTGCCGCCGGAGGAGGCGGTGGAGGAGGCGGCGGCGGGGGGTTCGGGGGCTCCGCGGCTGCCGCGGCTCCGGGCGGTAAATCCGGTGGTGTTCCAGGAGGCGGCGGGGGAGGAGGAGGAAGCGGTTACTCGGGAGGCTCTTCGGCCTCCTCGGCGGCTGCGGCGGCGGCGGCAGCGCTGCCCCCTGTGAAGAAGCCGAAGATGGAGCAGATCCAGGCCGACCACGAGCTCTTCCTGCAGGCCTTCGAGAGTGAGCACCGGGAGCGGCCGCAGGAAGGGAGAGGGAGGGGCTGGGGGGAAGAGGAGGCTCTGGGGGTGAGCACGGGGCGCAGTGAGGCGGGTAAAGGGGGACGTCGGGGCAAGGAAAGGAGATCACACTGTGGGGTGGGGTGGGGGCGAGAGGTGAGCCCGGGGCCGGACTTACCGTAGGGAGGAAAGTCCGGGGGCTAGAGAGGTTCGGCGCATGGAGCGGAAGCGGGGATCTGGGGTGCGGGTAAGCCCGAAGTGGCCGGCGCTTCCTTCAGATTCGGGGCCCCTTTCGGGAGACGGCGCATTTGTACCCGTTCTCTACTGAAACGCCTTCCTGGCGTTGAATTTGGTCTCTTGGAAATGGTTGAAATGGGAAGATTTCAAAGTTGATTTATTTTTTCTCTTCCCCAGCCCGAAGACGCTTCTTGGGCGGGAGGAAGGGAAGGGGTATTTGCTCCCCTTCGGTTGTTGCTCTTTTTGGTGATTTTTGCGTCTCAGGCTGTTAAGGGAAGATTATGATCCTCAGTTAACTTAATTTTGCTGCTTTGTGCGAAAGAGCATTATACTGGGTTATTTTAAATTGGAAATTTAAGTCACCGCCCCCCCCCCCCCGTGGTTCCAGGTAGGCAGAGAGTCACTTTGGATGCAGGATTTAAAGCTTGGTGTGAACACCCAGTGTAATATAATTAACTTTTACATTGTGCCCTAGTATCCCAAGCCCAGCAGTCTACATGGTTTGAAGGAAAAATAAAATATTAAATCCAGAGGTTGTTTTGGGATGAGTCTGTCATCACCACTGCAGTTATTTGTAATACGTAGTAGTTATCATTTTAATGTTTTTTGTGTGGAGTCTTGAGATCACTGACTAAAAATTCTTTACAGCTGCTAATTAACCTCATCAATGCAGATGGAAGGAATGTAAATACTGCATTAGGTCAAGTGATGTAGGGAGGATTAAGTGACTTGCTCTGGCTCACAAGTGATCAGTGGCAGGGCTCAGAATATAACCCAGAATACTTGCTCCCAGTCCTGCTCTAATTACTCGAGAAGATGGCTTTAAATTTGGTCATGTAATGAGTAAAAATAAGTAATACTGTATAAGATATACTTGAATGTCTAATTAAAATTGATTTCACATAGCACTAAGTGAAAAGAATTCAATAAATATTGCTGGGATTTATGTATAACCTAGCAGTTGCGTATATCATAAACACTTGTGTGGCTTTTTTTTTTAAGGTAATCTACTTGAAGAGGGTAATTTATTTTTGGTTTTGACTTGACAGTATGATGGGATTGTGAAATATATGTGGTTTAATAGGTATTCTTGGAAAAGTATCTCAAAGTATTGTTATACTGTGTGTGTGTTTTCACTCCTCACTCATTCCTTTAGGAAGTCAGAGTTTAAATTCATGACATCATAGTCTGTTTTTAAATGAAATATTAAATCTCTGTGACAGCACTTGGTTTTCTCCTTTCTTTCTACGAAGTAGTTATTTTTTACTTTTGGGTTGCTAAGGTATTAAGGATTCTCTTAAAAGAATGATGACCATAAAACATTTTTATTTTCTATGATACATCCTTAATCTTTTTCCTTCAGTTCTGTTTTTTAACTTGGTCCTATGCATAGTAAAACCTTAATTATAATCACAGTTTATAATTAACACAAAGTGAAATCTTTCAGTTTTTCAGTTGGGCTATGCAGAATTCAGGACTGAGACCACTTAAGTAAAACTGAATTACGTTTGTGAAAATTAATGAGCAGAATACTCTTTGTAGTGCACCATCTTTCTTGTTCATTTGCTATTTTCAAAATTCATCAAATCACAATATAACTTCCAGTCACTAGAACAAATTAGTGTCAGGAATATAACAATTAAGCACTTGTACTAATATATTGATATGGCTCCCTTACTTTTAAAAATCTTGTGGGGGACACAGGAATTGTATAGGAATTTTCCACTCATTTCACACACTCCAGTTTGCTCTGTATTTCCCCATTTGGGTTAAATTGGTGAATATTCTTATTTCAGTTTGTGGGTTATTCCTTTTTATCTTAAACTGATTGTTAATTGAATTAACCTAAACTGAAAGAAGAGTTCTTTGTGTAGCCTCTTGAACTGGTTTAAGTTGGTTTAAAGTAACACCTGTAGTTTGACTAGTGTATCTTTTCATGTAGACAAGGCTTAGTCTCTAGACTGGTGGCTACCAGTCATATCAAAAAGAAGTTAGCATACAAGATGATTATAGAGTAATAGACCATAGACCCACTATCAACAATCAGTTATGGTAACAGCCAACTTGCTGCTGAAATGGTTGTTAATTTACTAAAGTTAATGTTTTCCCATCCTGTAGACATGAGAGCTTTCTGATATTTTTGTCCTGGCCTAAATCCATTTATATCAGGCATTTTTGTACATGTGTAAGTTTTATATGTCATTATGATTGCCCCTCTAAATTAAGATACTCTTTTGGCATGAAATTATTCACAAGTGATGTCTTCATGGTTTACAGCAAAGTAAAACAATCTCAAGTTGTCTGATGCATTAATAGCAGACTAAGCTATATATCAGACATTATAGATTGGTTGGGGAGAAAACTAGCTTAGTGTCAAAGAATGCTTTGGGATTACTTTCATAATTAGCAGTTTTCTGCCTCTACCCACCTTGTAAAGGATCTAAGGTACAACAGGGACTACATCTTTTGATGCAAAATCAAAGGTAGATCAGAGTTCCAATACTGTAGTTGATATATGCTATAGTGTAGTAGATTAAATAAAATGTTGGTCATGTTACAGATCACAAGTTGGTATTTAAACTGCTGTTAATCTGAATTATGATTTATACATTATAGTTGTCACATAGTTTTTAATAAGTACTGTTAAAGTTAAATATATATTAAGTGAAACCTGTTTAGAATTGTTTTTATATGTTCAGTATTTGCTTGTAAGCTTAGTTTTTTTGTGGGTATAAGAAACACCAGATAATGTGTATTTCTTTCCCATAGAACCAACACAAATATATAGATTTCTACGTACCCGGAATCTCATAGCAGTAAGTAATTGTTGATCTTAGTCTATTTCTTCACTTTGAATTCGTAGGACTCTCCAATTTAAGCATTTTAATTATTTTTCCATTTCTTTTCAGCCAATATTTTTGCACAGAACTCTCACGTACATGTCCCACAGAAACTCCCGAACAAATATCAAAAGGTAATTTTATTCTGTTTGAAAACTATTCCTGATATTTGAATGTTAACTGATTGTTCTCTCCCATTGCTCCATTTCTATTTTGCACTTTAAATTGGTCTTTTCAGATGTAGTGTGAGACATTAGGCATTTTTGAAGTTAAGATTCACGCCAGCTCAGCTTTGAAATATAGTTTGCAGGGAAAAAGTACATGTTTATAAACTGAATTGTTTTTGTAACGATGAACCTCATCCTCCCAACAGTTCAGCACATGCTTAACTTTATGCATGGGAATATTCCCATTGTCTTCATTAGGAATACTTAAATATGCAAGTTAAGCATGTGCGGGCTCTGGGCCTAAATTCTCAATAAAGTAAGTTGAAATTTCTGTTGGTAATAACCTTTGACAAGAGAGAGGTGGATGAAGGCCCAGTTTCCAAGATTATAAAACCAATTATGCTTTAGTACATGAATATGATCTGAATTCTGACTTAGATAATCAATGTATATTTTTCTAAAGAACACTACCAGGTTAGTTAGCTAAATGAGCATGTTGGGAATTCTGTTTAAGCTCCTTATGTAGGAAAGTAAATCAGTGTTACTTTTCTGTAATTGTTTTGAAAGCTGTTTAGCTTTATTTTTGACTGTTGCACTAAAGCATTAATTTTAACTAAGATTTTTTTAAATATAAAGGCTCTAGAACCATATCTTTTCTTTAAAATGGTTGTATTGAGTTGCATATGATTCAATACAGGGTTTCTGGATATCTGCAGTTCTATAGTTGAAGACTGAAGTGCTTAGAGTTCTTTGGATGAAAGGCACAAAATGTTTGGTGGTTATAATTACAAATTCTTTGAATTATTTCCGTAGTCAAACAGCAAATCATTCACTATTCTATTGATAGTTAGCAGGCAAAAATTTTACTAGTTAATTTATTAAGATATTTTAACGTTTGAATTGCTTGAAAAAAGTATTAGTGTGGACTGGAACCTTTGTAATGGCGGATATTTAAGGAATAGTTATAAAACATAAGAATGGCCTTACTGGGTCAGACTAAAGGTCCATCTAGCCCAGTATCCGGCCATCTGACACTGACCAATGCCAGGTGCCACAGAGGGAATGAACAGAACAGGTGATCATTAAGTGATCCATCCCCTGTTGCCCATTCCTATCTTCTGGCAATCAGAGGCTAGGAACATCATCCCTGTCCATCCTGGTTAATAGCCATTGATGGACTTATCTTCCGTGAACTTACCTAGTTTTTTTGA
The DNA here is from genome assembly GCF_003597395.2 of Chelonoidis abingdonii. NCBI lineage: Eukaryota > Metazoa > Chordata > Testudines > Testudinidae > Chelonoidis > Chelonoidis abingdonii. The sequence continues at coordinate 23,742,911 of NC_133781.1, forward strand.
CCCCTGTTACAGTCTTGGCTTTCACAACATCCTCTGGTGAAGAGTCCACAGATTGACTGTGTTGTGTGAAAAAATATTTCCTTTTGTTTAATTTGGTGACCCCAAGTTCTTGTGTTATGGGAAGGAATAAATAACACTTCCTTATTTACTTTCTCCACACCATGCATGATTTTATAGATTTCTACCATATCCCTCTTCAGTTTTCTTTTTTCCAAGTTGAAAAGTCCCAGTCTTGTTAATCTCTCCTCATACGTAAGCCGTTCTATACCGCTAATCATTTTTGTTGCCTTTTTCTGAACCTTTTCCAATTCCAATATATCTTTTTTGAGATGGGACAACCCTTTCTGCATGCAGTATTCAAGATGTGGATGTGAATGGATTTATATAAAGGCTGTATGATACTTTGTCTTATAATGTATCTCTTCATGATTCCTAACATTCTGTTCACTTTTAACTGCTGCTACACATTGAGTGGATGTTGTATAGGCAGCAGATAGTTGTGTAGGCAGTAAATAAAATTGGCAACCAATGAGGACAGACTTGTATTAGATCCAACAAAAAATGTAAAGTGCAAATTCTGTGAGTAGGCTGTATTTCGCATTCTCATATTTTGTTTTAGTTAATAATCAGCATTTAATGTAATTTCCTTGCCGTTTAGGATTGTAGAGGTCATTTCCACTTATTGCCAGTGCATTGAAGATAGTGGATTTTTTTTGTTGAATCTGCACCTACAACCCATTATTTCTTCTTAAAAGGACGTTAGTGTCTCCCAATAGGGGATGAGCTGAATGCATGTTCTGACTTCCTGTCATGAGTTAACTTGTAGCTACTTTTTATTTTATTTCTCATGACAGTTAGTGCAGTGGTTTGGATAGTTTATCTTGACTTTCCCCCTTAATTGTTCTGAACTGGCGCAAAGCCAGTCTTTAAGAAATAATGTTCACTGTTTCTTCAGACTGCTTTGGAGTTAGGGGGCCAGCTCATAGTTTCAAACTGCCGTTCTCCTTTTCCAGCAAGTTCTCCAATGGCTATTCAAGCAACCTGTCCTGTACCAAAGATTGCCATGTCTCAGCCTAAATCATATTGGTATCTACCGGATATACCAAGCAAACTGTACAATATGCAAAAACAGATTTGTGTTGTGAAAATTGTCACGTGTATTCATTCTGGATAGTTAAATTGTCTCCCCTCATTACCTGAAACTTGTTTTTTTTTTTCCGCCCAGATACCTCTTGTTTGTTGCTAAGCAACCGCAAGTGGTGTTTTGCATGTACATTAAGCATTATTTGCTGCTGTCTTCCATAATAGGAAATTTCAATTTCCTCAGCTGTATAAGTAATGCCCAGATTCTCTATTTTAAACAAATATTTATCTTTACTAACCTTAATGAATGATTAAAATACACCATCTTTTAAAGTCTAGAAATCTACTTTGACAGCTGTTGTTTCCATATGTAGTGAATAGTTAGTGGTCATTTCATTTATAATTATAAGTTCAGATTTTCTGAAAGTAATCTGCTCCATTGAAATCAAGTCAGTAATTAGATGTAGGAAAAATGGAGAGGCAAAGCTGTTTAATACTGTTTACTTTGTAAAGAAAACAAGTGTAATTACAACTGTTGAAGTAGATTTACACGGTATTTCTGAATGTTCAAGGGAAATATTTTTTCAACTAAACTGCTAAAGATGCTTATCCACAAATGCATTTTCCCCTAAATCTTGCTGATGGGTCTCTTGTTAGATCTAATCTAAACTTAAACTTTTGCCAGCATAGCAGTGTGTATCAGGAGTGGTGACTTTTTCCTCCTTTCCTGACCAAAGTAGCTATGCCAACAAAAGCCTTAGTGTTCATGCACTTTATATCTGCAAAAAAGTCCTTTTGGCAGTATAACTTACTCCATTCAAGGAACTGGTTTAATAGAACTATTTTGCTGGTGTAAATGTCATCTCCAATGTGAGGATTGCTGATATATACCTCTGCTAGTATATCTGTACTGGCAAACATGTAGGCCAGACCCTAATTGCCACTGTTTATTCAACAGGAATCTGTACAACCAATTAAGCTCTTAAGAAGAGCATTATTTACTACCTACTCTGTACATCAGACACTATGATAGCAGGTAGCAAGAAGCTTGAAAGGATATTTTTTTTATGAAGGGGGGGTGGAAAATCTCATTGAGGCTTTTATGTGGAGAATTTGTATACACTGCTTGAGCATGAAAATTTTAGTGGATTCATCATTTCTTGAGAAATGGTACTTATGGAAAAGCTAGTATAAATCACAATGCATATATAGTAAATACTTCATTTTATCAAGTGACTTTTTTATGCTTAGCAATTTTTTTATATTTAAAAAGCCTATTAATTGCTCTGGGTATTTACAATAATATAGAATATACAATATAAAGCAATATCTGCAACTGCATATGATATATTTACATACCACAATAATAATCATCTCCACTCTTAATATCCCTAATCTCTCAAATATCTCGAAAAATGCCAGACAAATTGTAACTAAATCACTTACACCATAGGTCATTTAGGAGGAGAGAAACTGTCATGTAAGAAATGAAGTTTTCAATAAAGCTTTGCTTTGATATAATTAAGGATCAATCCATTTTGCATTTTATTACAAGCAAAATGCAGTCCATTTTGCTTGTAATCCAGCAAAAATTAAGGTTTTGGTGGGTGTTTTTTTTTTGTGGATTTTTTTTGTTTTTTTTGCTGAGCTGACTTTTCCTGTTCACTCAGGCAGTAGTTTAGACAGCATGAATTTTTCTAGTTTTGAGACTATTTTGAAGTTTTGTGGTGAGTGTTAAAAATTTACCTTTTCGGGGGAAAAAAGTACCCAAAAAGTCATACTGTTGTTACATATATGTATATTGAGGATAAACTGGTATTTAATTAAATACGTATTTTGTGTTTTGTGATGATTTATGTAGTGCAGAAGGGTGACCACTTATCAACTTGGACTGCTAAGTCGGTTTTGGTTAGCATTCCTTATTATGAAAACGTTAATATTAAAGATGTTTGGAGAAACTTGTGCTTTAATATTGAGGCACACTACCATTTTTATTCTTCTTGTTAAATGTGTGCTGCTTGACTTGGGGGCGGGGGAAACACAAGATAATGTATTGCAAGCATCAGTAAATGGTGATAACTTGAAAGATTTTCAGTGTATGACAAAATCGTTGCAATGACAATGTGACATATTTTAGTCTTCAGATATTTCAGCTGAGCTTATCATGTTATGTAATGTCCAACATGACACAAATCTAGTTCTTCTCTTCTCTCACTTTCCTTTTATGGAAGTCTCCCATGACTAGTCATTGTGTCTGTCTATCTCTGGACCCCTTCTGTTTTTTGCTCTCTTTGATAGGATTACCAGAACGGTACTTAAAATGAAGTTGTATAATTGATATTATAGTGACATATGCATATGGCATATTTCAAAGTTATATTCTATCCCATGTTTAAGCACCCTTATGTTTTGTTTTGTTGCCTCTCTTTGTATTGAGTGGATACTTTCTTTTTCCTGCATTCTATAATTTAAAATCTAACAATGTGTTAAGAATTTAGATAATTTTAAATATGCACTACATCACATTTCATTTATCATATTGCTCCTTCACCAGCTTTGTTTAATCTCTCAGAATTACTAGAGTAGTCAATGCAAGAGAAAAATTACTTTTGTCATATGCAAATGTTGCTACTTCACTATTTAATTTTTTCCCCATCTTTAATAAATATACTAAACATCAGTCCTAGTACAGCTAACTGGGGCATCTCATTATTAACCTTCTGATGTCTTGAAAATTGACCATTTATTCCTTCGCTTTGTCACTTTGCCATTTTTTTAACCAATGACATAACTTTGCTCTTGAGCCATGATTGCTAAAACTTTGTCTAGAGTGAGGAATAGCCCTCATTCAACAATTGGTATTGGCTTGTACCAGTGTAGACAAGGGCATTCTCACTGCTTGAAATCCCAATTACAAGTAGAGGTAAACCTTGCATGCCCTTGTCCACATTTGAGTTAGTAATGGTGCTGCTTCACTGTTTGCCAAACAAGGACTATTTCCAAGTGTAGTCAAGGCCTTAGTTTTCTTAATAGATTCTGTCAAAGGCTTCTTGAAAGTAGAAATAAATTTACTGATTCTCCTTATCCAGTATTTTGTTGATATGCTAAAGAATTATAGTACACTGGAGAGAGAACTTTTCATTTATAGCAGTGATGCTATTTATGTTCACCTAGGTGTTCAGTAATAAAAAAAGTAATTACTACTTTATCTGGTATTATGTAAGGTCACTGGATTGTAATTCCAGATAATCCCTAGGACCATTCTAAAGATTGTACGTGTGCTATTCTTCAGAATAGTAGCTGATTTTAATTATTACAAGTTAGGGTATGCTTAAGTAACACACATGCCAAATCTGATTACTTTTAATTTCTTCATTCTTCGTTTCAAGGTTGTGGGTTTTTTAACTAATTCCTCTTTTAAAAAAATGAAAAACAAAAAGCTCTTCCCCCAAAGCTCAATATATCAGTGCTAGTTTTGGTAATCTCTCACCTGAAAATGTGGTGACTATTACTTAGTAAGTATAGTTGAATCACTGTTGAAAAAAGTTGCTTCTGTTACCGAGCCTTAGTTTGAGAGGACCATCTCCTGTTTCATGGTCTAGAATTAATTATTCCAAAAAAAATAGTGGTTTGTTTTTCTAACCAATGTCACCAGCATGAGAGAGTGTCAGTTTGTATGTGGAGAGTTGCTTGACCAATATTATCACTTTGTTGTGGTTTTGCTAGTAATATGAATCTATTTTTAGCTGAACAATCACTCAAATAAGTGAGCAGCTTAACATAAATCAAAACCTGAGCAACTGAAATTTTGTACAAGCTGGAACTTCATATAAAGTGTTAAATAGCTTTATTTCCGGCAACATTGTAATATGACACTGCTAATGTAGAGCTTCTTAATAAATTAATTGAATTGGAGCTAAATTTGTAAATGTTTCAGAAAGGCAACTGAAGAAAGAAAGGAAGTATGAGATGAGAAATTTGCAGGGGAGTAGGATAACCTATGCTAAAGTTAATAAAAGGCTTATATTAAGATTATAGCATTAAACCATACTTGCAGGTTATCAAAATAAAAATTTATGGATGTGAAGGCAACTTTCAGGGTATTTGTACACTTATCCGTATAGTAAATATTGCATTTGGCCCCATTGGTGGTACATTTTGAAATAGCAGACTTTTATTTTTTTAAATGCTATTTGAATGTCAGACTTGAATAAAGTAGTTATAATTCATTTAAGAATCAAAATAACAGTTTGATAAGCTGCCAAGTCACACTTACCTTTTAATTAATGTCTTGGTCTCCCTTCTTCACATTACATTTTAAATATACAAATATCTAAATTAATATTGGTGACCATTTAGTCAGTGAAATGTCAGCAAAATAAGACTGCCAGAAATGCAAGTATTGCCTTTTCTAAATCTAAATGTGGAAAATCTTGTTGGTGTAACCTATAGCATTGAAGGGAATATTTTTTGTGACTTTGGGGATGAGGATTCAATCAGTTTACACACTAGTCTTTTTTATAAAGGCATCTCTATTGTGGATCAGTTTAGAGCCTGAAAGTGCTCATTTAATTGCTTTAAAATGACTTTCTGGTTTTATACCCTGATCTCTTGTTGCTTATGCTTTTGCCATAAATATCGCACTGATGATAACCACCTGGTCAGCTTCTTTGGTGGTAGCAGTGGAAGGGCATGAGTGCAGACATACCAATAAGATTTACTTGGAGCTCTAACTATTGTGCCATGTAGACTTGTTCTGAACAGAGTTACACAACTTGGTAGTTAATATGGTATCTGCTGGAAGCCCTGTCTGGACTGTTGGTTTGACCATGGGCTTCTGGCCAAAAAAACCCCCCAAACTTTGTGTAAACAAACCTATCATGTTCACTACCTGTTTTATGGTAAGAGACCATGTATCGGGCAGAAAAACATTCCTTTTTCTTCTCCATCTGTTTTGCTTAGACTAGGAAGAGAAATGCAAGGCGGGGCTGCATTTGCTCTTAGTGTGTGGATAAGTACATTTATCCTGAGAGTCTAGTACTAGTCCATCTAAAGAACCTTGTTGGAATCCAGGATGGAACTTCAGTCTTCCTATTAAAGAGAATTGGAGGACTATTTCTGACAAATTTTGAATAACCTTTGCCTTTTAATGTTGTTTACAGCTTAATGCCCATTGCTGAATACTGTATCATATAAAATAGAAAAGGATGAATAAGCTGATGTTAATACCTTACAGGGGAAAACATCTAATGTGATTATGCCTTAAGCTGTAAACTCATTTTCCTCTGAAAAATATTCCTACAACTGGTCCGTTAGTGAATGTCACTTTTATATTATGTTCATTAATTTTCCATGCTGAGGAAAGAAATAATCCTTCAAGAATTAAATATAAATAGGCCCTCTTCTGTCACATAGTAACCATGTTTCTAATCCTTGTATATGATTGATTTTGGGACAGCCTGAGAGAAAATGTTTGTTGATAGCTGGCATGGCAGTCAGTGTAAGGAGGTTGATTTTTTTCTAAATAATATTAAATGTCATTTTTAGTAAAATATATTTGTATCAAAGTTTGAATGGACTCCTATCTAGCTGTCTTGCTGATATTGAAGAGTGTCTTAGCATTAAATTGTGTTGCTCTACAAAATTCTATAATTTCAATTTCTGATAGTTTAGTAATTAGTCCTGTGATTAAGATACTGAGGTGCAGCTTTTCAAGCAGTTGTCTTTGACTTCTTGGGCCTCTTTTTAGGAGGGAGAAATTAGAACAGCAGGTTAAACCAGTATTTGAAGAAGCGGATGAGTATAGTGAAATTTGTTTAATAGAATCAGAATTTTTATTTCAGTTAATATTGTATATAAAGGAAATACCTCTAAAATTAAAATTACCTACTATTCATACCTTTTATTTTTCCACAGGAAAACGTTCAAAGTAGATGACATGTTATCAAAAGTAGAGAAAATGAAGGGAGAGCAAGAGTCTCACAGGTATTACCTGCTCATATTTTTATCAATAAGTCATGTATGGCTGTCAATGAGGGAACAGGATAAAAAGGAAGTGATTATTACAAGGTACAGTACTCTGCCACATGAGTGCAGTGTAGCATCCAATTAATATTTGATGCATATGCACTCTAATAGTTTGAGTACTTGCAAAATACAAGAAATTGAGAGCATAAAAGACAAGGTTACAAAGGATCTGGCTTTCTGTTGGGATAGACTTTCCAGTATTGCTACTGTTCATATTTCAAGCACCTTAAGCGTCTTCGTTAGCTTTTAAAAAATAAAAACAAACTTGCGCTTAACTGAGTTGCAGTGTCAGCAACTGATCCATGAAAATTATATTTTAAGCAGTGGAGAAGATTTTCATGGTCTTTATTTAGTAAGATTCTGACTGTAATATTCTCATTTTTCATGTGATTAGTTTCTGCTCTGCTTGCTGCTTTCACAGGTTCCTTTATTCCTGGTCTTTACGAAAAGAAATTAAATTTTTCATTGAATGAATTTAACACCTTTTTAAATATTGAAGTGCCTGTATTTTAGAACTCTGTAATTTACTTTTACAGTGCTCTTAATAAAAGAAACTTATTTTCTAGGGCTGTGGAAAAAAAAGCAATCAAAGATTAATCGCACAATCAAACCATAATAGAATACCGTTAATTTAAATATTTGTGAATGTTTTCTACATTTTCAAATATATTGCTTTCAATTACAACACTGAATACAAAGTGTAGAGTGCTTACTTTATATTTATATTTATTTTTATTACAAATATTTGCACTGTAAAACCAGTATTTTTTTCAATTCCCCCATTGGAAGTACTCTAGTGCATTGTCTCTCTCATGAAAGTTGAATTTAGAAAAGTAGAATTATGTGTAATAAATAAATAAAAACTTGAATTCAGAAATAAAACAATCTAAAACTTACAGGCCTACGGGTCCACTCAGTCCTAGTGCTTGTTCAGCCAATTGCTCAGACAAACAATTTTGGTTACATTTGCAGGCGATAATGCTGCCCGCTTCTTGTTTACAGTGTCACCTGAAAGTGAGAACAGGAGTTCACATGGCACTATTGTAGCCACTGTCACAAGATATTTACCTGCAAAATGTGCTAAAGATTCATATGTCCCTTCATGCCTCAGCCACCATTCCAGAGGACATGCGTCCATGTTGATGACATGTTCTGCTCGCTAACAATCCAAAGCAGTAGAGACATCTATCCGAGTCAGATGTCACCAGCAGAAGGTTGACTTTCTTTTTTGATGATTCTTTTTTGGATTCTGTAGTTTCTGCATCGGAGTGTTGCTCTTTTAAGGCTTCTGAAAGCATGCTCCACTCCTCATCCCTTCAGATTCTTAAACCTTGGGTCGAGTGCTGTAGCTATCTTTAGAAATGTCACATTGATACCTTCTTTACGTCTTGTCAAATCTGCAGTGAAAGTGTTTTTAAAATTAACAATGTGTGCTGGATCCTCATCCGAGACTGCTATAACATGAAATATATGGCAGAATGCGGGTAAAACAAAGCAGAAGACATACAATTCTCCCCCAAACAGTTCAGTCACAATTTTATTTAACACTTTTTTTTTTTTTTTTTGATGAGCATCATGAGCATGGAAGCATGTCCTCTGGGATGGTAGCCGAATCATGAAGGGATATATGAATGTTTAGCATATTTAGCACGTAAAGACATTACAATGTCAGTTACAAAAGTGCCATGCGGACGCCTATTCTCACTTTCAGGTGACATTGTAAATAATAAGCAGGCAGCATTATGTCCTGAAAATGTAAATAAGCTTGTTTGTCTTTGCAATTGACTAAATAAGAAGTAGGACTATGTGGACGTGTAAGCTCTAAAGTTTGACATTGTTTTGGTTTTGAGTGCAGTTATATAACAAAAAAAAATCTACATTTCTAAGTTGCACTTTCACGATAAAGAGATTGCACTCAGTACTTGTATGAGGTGAACTGCAAAATACTATTTTATCATTTTTAGAGTGCAAATATTAATTAAAAATAATATAAACTGAGAACTGTACACTTTGTATTCTGTGTTGTAATTGAAATCAATATATTTGAAAATGTAGAAAAACATCCAAAAATATTTAATACATTTCACTTGGTATTCTTTCACTTAAGTGTGATTAAAACTGCAATTATTCATGATTAATTTTTTTGAGTTAATCATGTGAGTTAACTGTGATTAATTGACAGCCCTATTAATTTTATTACCTTTAATGGCCTTTTCTTATTCTGTTATGGTGCTTGTTGTAGTGAAAGCTGTTCATTAAAGATTGCAAGATTTCCACCATAACCGTCTATTCTCATCTGTTGGGCGGGGGGAGAGAACCTCCTTTGGTTTGAGGCTTTCTGTGTTTGATCTGAGCCCACATAGGTACATTTTTTAAAATTTTATGTGCTTCCCTCAGCAGTGCTTGAACTGTTGGGTGGGAGGAAGGGCTTTTCTTTAAAGAAGAATTTAAAAAAATTTTATGCAGAGAAGAAAGAAGGCTGGTCTTAAATTGTGAACATCATATTTGACTTGCTCAGTGGGAATTATTGCTGTGCATTTGGAAAAAAAAATGGTATTAAGCAATGAAATGGCGGGTTTAATGAATGCATAGCTAAATTTAGTAAGTTTTGCAGTTTGGCATTGTGGAAGTAAGGAAACAGGTGAGTTTAAAATGTGGCGTTAAGAAAAGCATACTTGTGTAGATTCATGTAGGTGGAACTAAAAGTTTCTAAAGAGTGTATAGGTTTGAATCTAATTTTTTTTAAAAGCATTTGGATCCTTTAGAGCAGTGGTGAGCAATCAGTGGCCAGGATGGTAATCCACTGGCAGGCTGCAAGACAGTTTGTTTACATTCACCCTCCTCAGGCAGAGCTGCCCACAGCTCCCAGTGGCCGCGGTTTGCTGTTCCCAGCCAATGGGAGCTGCGGGAAGTGGCAGCCAGCATGTCTCTGCATCCCACGCTGCTTCCTGCAGCTCCTATTGGCCGGGAATGGCAAACCGTAGCAACTGGGAGCTGTGGGCGGCCGTGCCTGCAGACGGTCAGTGTAAACAAACGGTCTTGCAGCCTGCCAGTGGATTACCATCCTAGGCCACAGGTTGCCCACCACTGCTTTAGAGTATTATTAGCTTTATTTTGTTTCCATTTTGATCTTGTACAGCAGACATTTAAAACAGTGTAAGGTATGCATCTTCCTGCTCCAATATAAGTATTTGGGATGTCAGCTCTTGCTTGGCAAGGTCTGACGACATAATTGGAAAACTTCAAAGTTCAACATAGCAAATCTAAAACTTGGAATGACACACTTCTGCTTATTTTGACATTGTGATGGTTGTAGAAAAACAGGTATTCAGGTAACTAGTATGTTGTCTCCATAAACCACAATCAGTTATTGACATAATGGCCAACAGTGGGCAAAAGGTCTCTGAAACATAATTTTATTTTGGTTTTCTATATCCAATTAATAGCTTAATTGATTTCCAAAGAAGTGTATCTGGACTGACTTTATAACAAATTATAGTGCAAATCAACTTTAAACAGCTCAGGTATAAAACATTGGAAACTTTAAGAAAATGAAAGTGGCTCTTAAATAGCTAAAAATAGTTACACATCCTATACCTATCCTGAGCAACTTACTGTAATTTTATAGCTATACTCCTGTTTTTATAAAGCTGCTTTCTGCTGTACTGAAAGACTCAGATTTGAGAGGGAGAGTGAAACTGACTCCTTGCAGAGAACTCTCAAATGCAAAAAGTAAACAGTTTTAAAATATTTCATCGCTCAATTAGTGTTTTGTGACAGTAGCTGATAAAAGAAATCACACTTCTTTAAAAGTAAGTTGGTATCTGTCCCATTAACTGTCAGCATTTTGGAATGTGCACAATATATACTTCACTTGAATTTGACTTGTATAGGTGAACTGAAAATAAAAATCCTCAAATCAGTAATTCATGCAGACTTGTATTCCATACCAGATTGGAAGGGTTGGATTCCCTTTCATCTGTTAATATTGCAGACATCTAACATATGCAATAAACACTGCTCCTTTCATTAAGTATCTGATGTCTCAGTAATTACAATTGCACTTAATAGTTTCAATTGCAGACCCCTAAAGATTTTGCTGGTGATTATACATTTTGGTTCCAGCAGTATTCTGAGATTGGTGACATTGTGACCATTTTGCTATTATTAAGCATTTGGTGCACTATACTCATGAACGAGATTTGTAGTAGAGGCTTAACAGTTTTATTTGATGGATATCATAAGTACAGAAAACTTCACCATACTCTCTCAATCCAAAAATATTAAATCTGTATTCATTAATAGAGCAAATGAATAACATATAAGGAGTTGATGGAAATTATGATGGGAAGACACTAAACCATACATTGTACTTCTGAGGTTTTAGGTGCAATTCAGTGAATGAAAATTAGAATTTCTTCTCTATCCTAAATAAGACATTGAGCTACCTTAGTATTTTAGGAAGGAATATGATGGAATTTCATTAACGCTGTTTATGAATGTCCACAGTAATTATGTTGCTATGGGGTATGGTGTATCCTGATGAACAGGTCACATTTAGTTCTTCACGCTGATTTTATTATTATTCTTCAGTGCAAAAACTATTGATAATCAGCTAAAACATTTCTATAGGTTGTGTTTAATTTATGAAATTTTATGCTTTCTATAAATTATGGAACGGAGCCAGACAATGGAAAGATTGTAACATGCGTGACAAACCAGAACGTTAGAGAAGCTTTTTCACAAACTGACAATCATTCAGATGTGCTTTTGCACTCTTCTTTATAGGCCTCTGAGGGAAAGTATGCTTTGCAAAGTTTTGTAAAATATTAGCTGAAAATTGGTTATGAAGCACATGTGCTACATTGAAATCAGCTTATTTGGGGAATTCTGTAAATCAATAACTAAACACTGTTAGTTTATTCACTAATCCAGTTAAATTGGTTTTGGTTACATTTGTGTATTATAAAAGTATTGCTTACTTGAAATAAGCCAGATGGATCTCTGGTTTCCAAGGATTGTTCTGTGACCTTACTGAAGCAAAATATCCAAGTTTAAAATACATTTCTGTTTGGCCTAACACCAAAATGTTTTGCTCCCTCTACTAAACATTAACTTTTAAAAATATAAAATCAAGTCCTCATCCTCCTGATGATAATGCAGTCTGGCACTATAACATTCTTTCACTGTGATGTAATATACAAGTCAGTGCAAGCATTGTCTTGTAAATACTAAAGCAATTGGGGTACTTATTAAAACATCAATAGTTTGAGAATTTCAGGAAATACTTGTCATGCACTGACAAAGCACCTCTAGAAAAGTCTGTGTTCTAGGATCGATTTGATTTTTTTAACTCAAAGCCATTTAAATCAAGCAGGAAATCTTGATTTAAACTTATTTTTAATTTTTTTTTGCAATTTTATTTTTAAATTATTTTTCTAAAGAGAAGTGTTAAAACATGTTGATTTACAATGAATTTAGCCTTTACACTAAATATGGTGGTATTTCTTGCTAACCTGGAAGTGTCTGTCTGTCTCTCTCTTTCTTAAGTAACATCTATTAGATACTTGATTTTTGTTTATGTAGAAAATGCTGAATGATACGTTCCTTTACTAGATTTTTTTTTTACTTGTGATTTGTCAAGCTATACTTGGATGGAAATTAGAATTTTAAAATGCACAAAACTAGCTTTTTTTTATTAAAACTACTTTAAGTATACCAGGTGCATAATTTTTTTATTTTTATCGAAATATATTCTGCATTTAAAACTAATCAAGTATTATCTGTAGTTAGTGAATTGAACTGAATATTTCTGGTCACCATGTCCTTCAGTATTTTAGGACAAATAGATGTCATCCTCTAACACCTATGTTTATTCATACATTGGAAGAGGGAAAACAAGCTTTCCTGCTTTCATCTTCCCGTCAGTTTTTAATTTGAGTGACATAGTCACAGAACTGAACTAGCTGAATAAACTGAAATGAAAAATATATTCTCTCTGCAACTGCAGAAGAGACTGCTGCTGTCAAAAGCTGGTTTAGCACTTCAGCAAACTCTGGTTCTAGTTGCTTAACCAGTGACTTCCACCAGTTCAGTGGTTTGATTTTCATTAAATTTTGGCTGCAAGTATGTATTGTTTAATATTATAGTATGTTTAGACCTTAACATTGTCAGAATTTCAAATTTAACTTTAAATAGTTTTGGGGGAAAGATAAATTAAAAATTCAATTTAAATCTGATAATTTTTTTTAAAAAACACATCAATTTTATTTATCCTACTGGGTTCATAAATAGTTCTGGAGCCTCACAGGCCATATTTTGGGGGGGGCGGGGGAATTGAGAGAAGTTATTTAGGATTCCCAACTGCTCCAAATTAAATGATTTGGATGCTGTTGTGACTTATATGGGGCACTATCCAATATGACGGTATTTCCTCAAATATTATAGATTCTGTATGTAGAGGACTTAAGCATATTCAGATTTTTAACTCCAGTCATAGAGTGATAGCTATTTCTGGAATAATTTCATTTTCATTTTTCAACCTTATCCAAATATATTAAATTACCTCATTCTGAGTTTAGTAAATCCACCTTATTTAAATCTTAAAGTAGTACAATAGGAAAAGTAGGATGATCTGTGTAATAAACTACAGTAATATAAAATACACAGTAATCAAACTATTAACTGCATGTGTGGGAGGGTGTATGTGTATTAAAGGTGGGGCTGTTAGTCCCACCTATTAAGGGTGACCATCAGTTGTCATAAGATCCAATTTTCAGTTGCTAATAATTTTACCTGACTTCAGAATTGTGCCTTTTGCTGTCCCATGAAAATAGTTACAATAAGCCTTTGAAAAACTGTAGTTCACGTGTGCTTAGTAGAGACTTCTTGGATTTTAGCAGCTAAATCTCAGAAGATCCTATTCTCACTGCGCATGCTTGAGCCTCTCACAGCTCCTTGTGCTCACCAGATTGCACATGCCATTGCCACAGTGACTGGGTATTCTTAGCCCAGGGCTACAGGTGAGAGAGCCAGACTTTCTCTGTAATGGCTAGTGCGGGCTGGAGCTGGCCAGTGGAACTGTGAGCAGGGAGCCTGTCATGTCACTCATTTAACCACCTTGCTGGAACCCAGGCTGGAGGAGGAAGCAGTGTGATTGGAATGCAGCGGGGACAAAAGCCAGACTGGGAAGAAAGAATGGAGTAAATTATGAGTCTGGGGAGGTTTGGGGGAGGGGGAAATGGAAGGCTGAGACTGTTTAGGGGAGCAGGACTGGGGCTTGGAGGCAAGGTGACAGAAGAGTGACAGGGAGGTTGGGATGCCAGCTTTCAACTGCCATAACCATGAGACAGTCCCTTCTGTTCCTGCAGTCCCCTACCTTATACACCACATGTCTTCTAACTTCAGCAAATGAAGTAGGGGTTTTACAGATAGCAGCCTCTCTTTTTACACAGCCCTGATTCATTCCCAGAGCAGATTCATCCTGTGCACTAATACTGGGGCCCTGTGGGGAAAATATAGTATGTGACTATGTAATATAAGACTGTATCATAGTGCTTATGCACAGGCAACTCTAATTCTATCACTTCCTAACTTTTGAGTGCCTGACATTTCAATCAGAATGTTCTTTTAGCATAGATTTTGTGTGTAGTATATTACAAAATACACCCTCAAACCCTTGTCTTCAGGCACTGAGTATTCATTAAGGTATGCTCCAAAACGTCTGTTAGTCTATAAGGTGCCACAGGATTCTTTGCTTCATTAAGGTAGTGGTCAAACTCTCTGCCTTCTGAAAGTGCTGGTCCACGCAGGGGTACCTTCCTATATGCAAAGAAGTTTGTCTTAAAATTTGCATTCAGCTCCTATATTATATATGCCGAACCTCTGGAAGTTACTAAGTGAATAGGAGACAATTTATTCATACTTTGATTATAGATCTGATTCTGGTTATAGATTGATTCTGAGGAATAACGCACTGAATAACCTGTGATTTTTTTTTGAGGCAAAAATACCTATTTATTCTAACAACTTTTTTTTTCTTGTTCAGCTTGTCTGCCCATCTGCAACTCACATTTACTGGTTTCTTCCATAAAAATGGTATGTCTGTTAAAATTCATTATACTAGATTATAATGTATAATAAACCTCGTCAGTTCAGTATTAGGGATACACTTGAGCTGAATAGATTTGCCATATATTAAAATCCCAGATGTTGGTACAGTATTTTTAATTGCTTTGAGCTCAACTATCCCACTAGCACAATACTTATATATTTTTATTTTTTAAATAAAAAAATGTGTACCTTCTCATGTGTACTTTAGATAAGTGCTTTGTGATATTAATACTAAGCAATAAAATGTTGCAGACTTTCACTCAGCACATGCAGATTCTATTAAAAGCTTAAAAGTCTTTGTCGTGCTTTTAAACAGTTATTAATGATAAAAGTTGAGTTGAGTTGTTCTCTTTAAGCATGCATCCATATGGAATTCTTCAGGTTTTCTTGGGAATTTGAAGTGGAACAAAAAAACCCAAGAAATGCTAAATTAATATTTTGAGGTTCCACAAAGTTGGAAGAATATTTTCATTGATATAAAATATAGTCCAGAAATGAGACTGAAAATGCTATACCTAGATCTTTAAAGATGAACTAAAATAATCTTATTTTGCTAATGATTTACAATCGTAAATATCTATGTGCATAATATGTGCAGCCTTAACTTCACAAAAAGTTCAGAGAATTCTTGAGCTATAAGACCAGAGTCGTGGTTCTGTTTCTCCTTCAGTTAGAACAGGAAGCTGTGTTCTTTACCGTGCTTTTGATATTAATTTATTAACTCTTACATACCCAAACTCAGTTCCATGCAGATAAGTAAAAGAAGATGACTTCAAAATATTTTATTTTAAAACATTTATTTCCAACTTTTAAATTAACACGTATTCTATTAATGACCTTTTTTATATTATTCAAAAAATGTTCAGCTCACTTAAAGATCTATATTTTTAGTATGGGTAATGGTGTTTGCAGACATTTATGCTGTCTGAACATTTTGTATACTTTACTTGGCCTGGAAATTGTTCCAAAATACACTTAAATTATGGTTAGTAGCATCTGGCTTTGAAAAACTTTTTTGTCAGTGATAAATAGGAATTTTGTTTTGGTGAGTGCGTCTTGCTCCCTTGATCCAGGAATACTTCTGAGTGAATATTCCTCTTCAAATCCACAAAAAGAACAAAGAGTGCTGGCCCCACTGCTGCCCTGATTCCATTTGGGAATACTCATCTTCTGTTTATTCCCTCGGGAATTTTTCAACTTGTTGCCTCTACTCTAATGCTTTATCATGGAAGCAACAAGGAGATCAAGGACCCTCATACCCTGTGGGGAGAACAGAAGCAGAAGAAATCATTGTTTGCTCCCCAAGGCCTGGCAGAGGATGCGGGTGGGGGGAAGGAATGCATAGTGCTGTAGTCTAGCTTCAGACACCTAATGATCCATTCCTCCCAGGTATAGCCTATGGACAACATCTAATGGGAAGCACATTATACACAACTTCAAATAGGTGATGTATAGAATGGGGATACATGGGTGCTCTCTAGGGGCCCTGCTGTCAGACCCTGTCTTTTAATTCAATTTCTGACTTAGACTCCCTGTGTTAGTAGGTTTGAGCAGATTTTTTCAAGCTGTTAGCGTATTTGCTATAAGTCATTCTATAACTGTTGGTAATGTGACTGCACTGTTTAACCATGAAATCCTCATACACTGGTGCTGCTATTTCAGTAGAGGACTATGCATAGTGAGAACAGTATGATTGCATGTTCATCCTAAAGAACATCTCTCATGAGCAGTAGTGAATACTAAATATAGAAAGTTTTGTGACAGACTAGCCATTAACATGCTTTTTTGGTGTGATAGTAAAAATGATTCCAGAAGCTCTCAGAATAATGCTAACTATTTTTTATTTTGCCAAGTAAACATGCTATGGTTTTTTTTGTATATGTGCTGGTAGATATTCTTTGATAGGAATGTCTTTCTGTGAACATTTTGCATACTTGCCTGAACAGGATTAACTTTCAAATTAACAGTGAAAGAGTCTCTTAAAACGAAAAAGCAAGTAAATCCATTACAGTTCTTAAGGTTGCTAATGTCCTAGTAAGTAATTAAAATTTTCAGATGCACTACCAAGGTTGTTACTAAATTAAAAACAGATCATGCTTGTTCAGTGTAAATATAATGCCAGTAGGAAGGTTAGTTAGGAGAGACAGGGCATGGTCTCCAGTATGCTCAAACTCTTTGCTGTCTCATCTGTTCTGATAGATGTGATTGAACATTTTACTTGGTGTCTGAGATTTTGGCTTTGGATGAGGGCTATTTGTTTAAACTTAACACAGATAAGACTGGGTGTATCCTGAGGTAATAGGGTGGGGATGGCAACTAGAAGAAATGGGCAGATTATGAAAGTCCTTTGATTGTAAAACTGAGTAACAAACTGGATATGCTGCTGCAATTTTAAGTGTTAGCATCTGGCTGTCACTGATATTTCAAGGTAGCAGCTTTGACCAAGACTGCCTGTTAAATCCATGCTGGTCAAGAGCAAAACCTGTTTTTGGATGTAGACCTTTCTACAGTTATCTGCCTTTGTTGTCGTCATACTATTGTGATGTTCTCTGGGGATGCATCTTAACTCTTTAGAAACTAAGTTAGTGAAGAATATGGTTGTCCAGTTCTGTGGTGCAAAATGCAGAAAGCACATTGTAAGACCATCTGTTTCACTGCTTTTCATGAAGCCATGGTGTGAGATGTATGTACTCTTTTTATATAGTGGGTGTTGTGGGCAGTTTTTATTTTGGCTGGAGTTAGTGTGGGTAAATAAATTACTGGGTTGGGGATTTTTTAAATCTTTTAGTTTGTATTCATATTTACTCAAGCACCTGGAACCATGAATAGTGCTCTGAAATACATTTGCAGAAAAAATTATTCAGATGAGCAAAGAAGAAAAGAATTGGACTTCAGGAATGTTGCCTGTTAATTTAATAAGGATTTGATATAATACAGAGGTTAATTTACTTAATAACCAGCAGATCAGTAAAATAAACTAGTTCCCACTACAATCAGATTGTCTGAAATAGTTGTATTTTACTTTATCATGGTTCTAAATTTCAGTTTTAAGAGAACAGCGTTAGATCTGAAGAGATCTGTTCAGTGCTGGACTGGTCAGTCTATATTGCCAGAGACTGAACTTGTCTTTCAGAAAGTTCATCTTTAGATCATGTGCGAAGTAAAATTTAAAATTGTTTTCTTATGCAAAACACACATTCTAAATTAATGCTTTCTTGTTAGTGAATATCTTATATTCATATGATGAGGCCTTTATTTATACTGTAAATGTGTTTCAACAGATTTTTATTGGCATTGCTGATCATACTACTGGTAGTAAACACCTTGAAGATTACATCAATTGGAAAATGTGTAGCACAGGGATTGTAAAATTATTTATTTTAAACTGCATTTTTTTTTTCAGTTCTCTCGGTCTCTGACACTCTTCTTGGGGTTGAGGGTTGAGATTTCTAAGTGATAGCATTTGGGTCCTTGGAAATGATGCAAAGTAAATTGTAGATTTGGGAGGAGTAAATAAGAATTTTTTATGGGAAATTTACGTCACTCACCTGAAACTGGAGTTTTCTGGCTTTTCTTAACAAATCCACATTCACCCTTTCTTTCCTATTGCTTTAGAAGATTGTGGTTGGTGAATGTTCTACTCTGAGGGTACTGTACAGGTTCATAGTACAGCCCAGAGGCAATTACAGTTTTTAGTTATAGCAGTATTGGGTACATGTTTATGATGTAAACTGTATTTTGGCATGTGAATCTATGAGGGAGACCTATTTGGATAACTCTAGTTATGGGTAAATTATTCGATTTTTTTTTACTGGCTGTTTCCTTTATTTAAAAGGAGAGTTGAAACTAGAGTTGTACTTTACTAATAACCAAGAGCTAAAAAAAAGGACCAAGGGAAGTGAGTTTGGCCTCTTCTGTTTAAACTTTCAGACATTACAGATCAGCTCTTACATTTTCAATCTGCTAATAATGGAGTAATTACAAAGTAAAGTTCTTTCTCAAGATGGGGAGCACTGAAATTTCAGTGAGTGTGTGACTTTAAAACTTTACAGTAAGTCCTTGTTTATGAAAATGGCAGTGATTTAAAAAAAAAAATCTCCAATAAACTTATGGCACTGAACAGTTATTTTTTTCAAGACTTAAAATATTTTTTTGTTTAGATAAGCCATCACAAAACTCAGAGAATGAACAAAATTCTGTAACCCTGGAAGTACTGCTTGTGAAAGTTTGCCACAAGAAAAGAAAGGTAACATGACTTGAGAAACATTTTAACAAATATTAAAGTGCAAAGCTTAATTGATTCCTAAACATCTCTTTATCCTCCAGGTTGCTAATGTTAGTTAATGACAGCGTGATGCTTCAGTTAAGAGATTAAATTGATCTTTAACTTACATTACTACTAGATAACAGTACCTGTCTAAATTACTTTCTGTGGATTATGGATGGAATTTTCAAAAGCACTTAACATTGGCTTTATTCTGCTCTGACTGAAGTTACTGGGAGTTTTACCACTGATTTCTCCAAGAGCATAGTTGACCAGTACTGAGCACTGTTGAAAATAATCTTGTAGGAAAAGCTGCTTAATTTATGGATGCTGTCCTTAATCTAGACATGTGTTTGGAAGGAAATTAACTTCTCACTTTCCATTTTTGCCTGCCAAGATATTTTGGGGTATATTTGTATTTTAGGAGGCCCAATTTTTATTCATTCGACTAAAGTTGTAATTCTCAGGATGGTTTCTTGCAGATCTTGAAAAATCTGATTAAGTGGTAAACTTTTTCTCATGAATATGGGTGGGCTAAGACTGCATCAATTTAAAAAAAAATGTAGTTTGCATTTAAAACACTGTTACTTTCTTGTATTGTTATGAACATAACTTACCAAATGTAACATGTCTTTCTGAGTTTGCGTATATCTATGAACAATATCAAGTAGGCACTGAAATGATTTACAGGGGATGAGGTCTGTGGTCTGTCCCCCTCTCCCCCCCCCCGCCCCCAAAATGGGAAAAAACTGTGTGAAGAGTGGAGAAATGCAGTTTTTTCTTTTGTAGCATCAGTTACGCTGAAAAAGAGTTCACTAGTGGAAACCTCCTTTCAATTTGTTAGAGGTGTTCTAAAGCTTCAGATTTCCAGATATGTAACAGCTGAAGCCCAGTATAAAAGATGGTGTCCCAAATTGAGTCCAGGGACAGGACTCTGGTCTAAATCTTAGCACCCTTTCTTACCACCTCAGAAGCTGGACTTCTCATAAGCCACTGCCTTTGACTTCGCTGGTGGCCACACCAGCACTCATATTCATTTTAACTACGCCACATGTATTTGTGTCTGCCCTGACTAGTAAGTGGGCTAAAACTTTTCAAGCTTTTTTCTCCTTGATGAAACCTACTTTAGAGTATAATGACACTAGTGGAGGTTCTCAAATTTCAAGGTTGTGTTCAGCTTTGGGTATGGCTACACTCACACTTTACAGCGCTGCAACTTTCGCGCTCAGGGGTGTGAAAAAACACCCCCGAGTGCTGCAAGATACAGCGCTGTAAAGCGTCAGTGTAATCAGGGCGGCAGCGCTGGGAGCACAGCTCCCAGCGCTACACGCTACACCCGTAGAGGATGTGTTTTACATGCAGTGCTGGGAGAGCTCTCTCCCAGTGCTGCCGCTCCGACCACACTCACACTTCAAAGCGCTGCCGTGGCAGCGCTTTGAAATTCCAAGTGTAGCCATGCCCTTTATTTCATATAATTTAGTCTCCTTGTACATATCACCTAATTTGCTGTGTTTTTCAATCATCTTTTATGTAAAAGACATTTTCAGTTTTTTGTCCCGTCACCAATCTAAATCCATATTTCTAATTTATCTCCATGTATTTTGTTTACATTGTGATGTCCAGAGGCAGAATAAACTAGGCATTGTACAAAATTATAGGATAACTGCTGTCCTAAGGAGTTTAAAATCTTTTGTATTCCTCATTCATGTGCAACCTCTTCTCTTCCTTTCCTTGCTCCATTCTATGTTCATTTTTTACATTGTTTTTCTGAAATATTTTTGTTTCACAAATTTAGTGTACTACAGTAATTTGCAGAAGCCTCTCTGAGTTAGCTTGCTACTTAATTATACTTAATGCTACATCCCGGCTACCAGCAAATTTCACTTCTTGAAATTAGCCATCCAGATGATTGATCTCTAGGATCAAACCAGACTAATGGTAGCCAGACATTTCCTTATATACTCTTAAATCCCTCATGACTATGGAAATGTGGAAGCCAAGTTGTAAATCTGTTTCCATTTAGGTTTAAAATTAGGGAAAGTGCTTTGACTGAATATTCTTAGAAGTCAGACATTCAGATCTGTTTTTAAGATCTGTCCTGTAATTCAACAGTGTTTACTACTTAGGGATGGACAAGTAGAATGATTGGAGCTATTGTTGATTATTTTAAATATAAATTTTGTTGTGAGTTTAATCATTCTAAGGGTTTCCTGCCTTGTACGTCCAATAAGGCAAAGTGCTTCATGTTTTGTTTGGGAGATACTGCATATGGCAAACCCAAGTTGAGTAGTTCTTTATCTCCCAAACATTTCATTAAGAGCACTTTGTAATATTGGAAGGACAAGACAGGAGAGCCCTTACAAAATATATATATAATGAAACTATGTAATCTTTTGTTAAGTAAATGGAATTAAATTGGGACTAAGAACTACATTACAGTGTTATTGAATGCTGCATGATAGTGTAACAAATTAATCACTTTTCCAAAAAGATGGCTGCTCTTTATACAATGCCATTTTTAACTACACTTTCAAATTTCTGTTTATGCATGCAAAACCTGAGATTGCTGTTTCAGATTGGTAGTTCCTTGAAATTTGATTCTAGTCACACCAAGAGGATTCATTGTTTTAGGCAGCACCATTATTTCTAAAATGATGGTAGAGCAGATAGTTAAATTTTAAATATTTTCAAGATAGTGAAGAATTTCTCTTTAACAAAACCCCCAAACCTTAAAAACTTTCTTTTATGCTTGCAGGATGTCAGTTGTCCAGTAAGGCAAGTTCCTACAGGTAAAAAGCAGGTACCTTTGAACCCAGACATCAACCAAATAAAGCCAGGCAACTTCCCATCACTCGCTGTTTCCAGCAATGAGTTTGAACCCAGCAACAGCCATATGGTGAAGTCTTACTCATTATTATTCAGAGTAACTCGTCCAGGAAGAAGAGAATTTAATGGAATGATCAATGGTGAGACTAATGAAAACATAGGTAAGTTCAGTTTTCGAACTTGCATTTGTCAGGTTAAGCTTATATGTATGTATATCGTCTTTCAGAACTTCAGGTTGATTAGTCATGCTCAGTAGGATTCAGAATTAAATATGGGTGACTTAATTGGCTTTCATTAGTTTGTAAAGATGTCTGCTTCAAGACAGTACTAGAATACTCCTATATAATGGCTTTTGGTATAGCATACACATGTAATAGCTAACTTTTATCAATATGTATCGTATAATGTGCATGAAATAGTAAAGGCTAGTTCTGGCATAGAGTTGATATAAAACAGAACTCTGGAATCTCTTCATTCCTGCTGTTGATTAATCGTCCTGCCAAAACACTGCTGGAAGTTACTAGTGACTGAACTAAACGGATTCCACAGATACTGCTGTGGCTTTCATTAACAGAGCAAACTTGTTTTAAAATAAAACCAACTAAATCTAATACCTTTATTTTTTCAGAGAATTATAGTATTCTAGAGAAGCAAAACTTTAATGGTAGTTTAGAAAAAAGTATTTTTTTATTTATCATATATTTATTTATTTTTGCTTTTAATTGTTAAAATACAGAATGAAAAGGAAGGGAGAACAAGGCTCTAATTCTGTAAGCCAGTTTATCTAACACCCAAGTTAAAACATGTGATTAACACTATAAGAATGGAGTATCCTAAAATGTTACTAGTATTCAATTAATGATAAAGTGCCAAAAAAAAATTGATTACATTACATTAATCCTTGCCTCTGTTACTAGTTAAAAATCACACACGTTATAACTTAAAATATATAGTTGGGTCTTTATTCACACTGACTTCCCAATTTTCTGAGATTGCCTGCATTTTTAACAATTGTACGCAATGTTTGTGAAATGCAGATGTCAATGAGGAGCTTCCTGCTAGAAGAAAACGTAATTCTTCGAATCGTGAAGATGGAGAAAAGACTTTTGTGGCACAAATGACAGTATTTGATAAAAACAGGTAATATGAAAATCAAATGGTTTTCTTTTGTTTCTCATGCACTTGGTTGTTAAATTAAAATCTACTTTTGAATTTCATTTTTCTCAATTTTTGTATTCTACATTTTCAATGTGTAGATCAGTGGATGGCCAAAACGAGTGTTAGCTTGGGCTTTGCTGCAAAAGTGTAAACACCTTGAAAAACTAGTTTGCATATTTCACAGAGGACACGTCAAATCTAACATTCTTTTATAACCAATGCAGAAAAACATATTGCCTGCTAAAACAAGTTTTAAGATCATCCTGCGGATAATCAGCATAAAATCTGTGTCCCTCATCAGTTGTTGGAGGCAGGTATAACTTCTGTTGTCTTATGGACCAGTGACTGCGTAATTGGGAAAAATAACTCTTTAAGTACAGTAGCTGATATTTTATTTGTTGAGATAGAACTTTTTCCTTACCCTGATGATGCAGCCACACATACTATTCCATGATCATCTCAAGGATAGATTAGTTATCCATTACTTCAGTAACACCACAGTAATTGCATATTTCTCCTATCAAAAGCATATTATTTGAGTAACAACAAGTGTGTGTGCTGCCTCATTGTAAATATCAGTTCCCATTGATTATGCAGATTTGTTTAAAAAAAAACGGTTGTATTCTTATTGATTTGCTTTATTAGGTTATCATAAAACACTTATTAAATGTTTTTGTTTTCATTAAGATAACATGACACTAGTTAGTATACTTAGTTTTTTTTTAAAAAGGCAGTTCGCACTTATTTACAACCTAAAGCAATCTAAATGCTTCAGAAGATACCCGTTACCATTACTTTGGTTAAGTGAGTACGCCAGTATTCTGTGTTTGTTTTGGGGAAAGTCATGCAATAAATGCCAGTGATAGTAAAGGATGAGATCTGCTTATGTATAGTCTTAAAATGTTTCTCATCCCAGACTCCAATAATCTGTGTGCTGTGATTAGATGGAAGTATGACTTATTAATATAGAATTCCCTTTATTGCAGTTGGATCAAAAAGTCATTCTGCAGGTCATCTAGATCAGTCTCTGAAACCTTGGGATATGACAGTTTTATTTTGTGGAGCATCGGGTAGGAGTTCTTCAGAGCAGAACCAAGCCAAATCAGCCATTATGTTCCAGATGAACATGAGCAGAATTTGTCCCCTGGAGATTTCTTTGCTTCCCCACAGAAAAATGACTTTCTGATGGGGAAGCAAAGGGAAGCCACAAGAGCGGTCATGCAACCCTCCCCAGCAGTATGTTTTGGGTGCCCAGGTTAGCCAGCAGAGAGAGAAAACACTGTGGGGTAGGGGGGTGCGGCTGGGGAAGACCTGGCCGTTGGCTCCTACCCTTCATCAGGCTCAGCTGCTAGTCCTGGCTGGGTTGGGGAGGACTTTGCTCTAAAGCACTATCAGGGTTTTGGTGATTGTAACAAAAGATTGAGTTGGAGTTCACCATTATTGTTTGAAGTAGTTTCAGTGGATTTGTGAAGTCTGCTGATTTTATCTTTTACTTGGGTACATTGCATAACAGTTTTGAATGCCTAAGTAGTAATTGCCTGCACTCAGATTGAAGAGCTGTTGGAATTCTATTAATTGCATCCCTGTTTTGGAAATCTGAGTTTCTTACATTGGTTGTCTCTTGTATTGTAGCCAATCCTTATGCACTAGAAGCAAAAAGTGTCCTTTTTCACTTGTTGGCAAATACATTGTTCATAAGATACTGATGAAGGACACTTCATGTTCAAGATTGCCTCCCTGTCTTGTCTATGGAGTATCTGATAATAAATATAATTTAATTAACCTGTGAATATTGAATATCATTACTAGTGTGTAGCTTGTATCCTTGAGTCCAAATCAATACTCAACTCACTTACACTGTAGGCAAAGGTCACCCTTAGTTTAGGTTAGTGGTTAGGACTAACAGCTAATTTCCATATGTTCTCCTCTTTCAAAAAATATAAATTAACTGTATCATGTTATGTATGATATTTTGTTTAAAATGCATAGCAGTGCATTTAACTCTGTCACAGATCAAGAATATCTGAAAAGTAGTTAGTTTAATCTTAAATGTCATCCTTTTTGCAAAATCAACAAAATTCAAGTTCATATCACGTGACCATAGGAAGTAGAGTATGAACTTGAACTTAGACTGTTCCCTGTCTTCTCTGATAGCACAGTATTCCAAATTATACATGTATTTCATATTTAGTACCTCTTTACTTTCTGCTTATTTTTCTAAGTTACAAATGGTTAGTTATTTTTCTTTGTTTTTATTTACCATAAAAGTTCAAAATTCAGCTTGGTAAACATTCTTTTTCAGTTTCAGCAGATGCAAATGATGAAAGAAAACATGTTTGCAACTTCAAAAATGCTCTCTGTTCCGTTAAAATCAACTTTTCTTCATTGTCAGAGTTGCCAGTTATAGCAACTTAAACTTCCTTTTTAATTTTCCATAAAAATACAAAGTAATCATTTATATTAATCATTTGAGGCAAGTGTTTTAATCACTGTTTGGGGCAGAGTATCCAGAAAAGGCAAATATTTGATTCAGTCCTCCAGTTGAGATCTCATTTACGTTCCCTGCTAGTCTCCTGTGTTTTCTCTTTCTTTCTGTGCGTGTTTTCTTTTTCTTCTTCTGTATCTCTTTCCATTTTCTGAATGGAATATTGATGGATCATTTCACGGTTTACCAAATGCCATCAGGAAGCAAAACAAACAGGTCTCTGACAGTTTACTTGCTCTGTTTCTAACTTTATACTAAGATTCTTCTATTATGGTAAACATGTTTCATATCTAAAGGGAATGCTATTCCAAGTCAATAAGCAACTATTACAGTATCACATGTTGAGACATCTAAAAATACAGGCAGTACTGTTTTCCAGCAAGGCATGATTCTTTTATTGAATACTGATAAAATGGTTTGGATAAACTCACATAGCACTTAACTATTTAGCAAGCAATTTTTAAAGTTTGTTTCTTTCAGACATGGATTATGCGTTTGCAACTTTGAGATGTTGATAGGGATTGGAGTATGGCTAGTAAAATAATAGTGCTCTGAAAAGCAAAATATAATATCTTAGTAGGAAGTGAGTACATGGGATTGTATTTTGATATTACAGAATACTTAAGGCTTGTCTACATGGGGCATTATTGTAGTTTGGCTACTACTTGTATAGTAAGTCAGAGCAGAGTATGGGACTTTTACTATGCAGCAAGCTAGTTTACTGTAGATTCATTTTCTGGCTTGCCGTGCAATAACATCCCATGTTGACCAGCCTTTAGTTGGTGTTTGTGTATACCTTCAGAAGTGTCATAGAAACTTGTGCTGCCATTAAACATTTTCTAGTATATGACTTCAAATTTTACTTCCTAGTCACTTCTCTGTTGCTCCTCCATGCTGTTCAACATGAGTGACAGTAATGAACTTAATAAAAAATTTTTGTGGAAATCTTAGATAACAGCAGAGCTTGCATGGCTGAGTTTAGAATAATCGTGTTTGAGATGAAATGCTTATACAGATTATGCTTTGGCATTGTCCTTACTTACATTGTCAACGTCTGGACAGAAGTGAGAAACCACAGTATTGTGCTTGAATTGTCTATTCCAGTGGAGACAAAGGTGTTTTGTGGAGTTTTTTGAGAACTTCATTCATTAAACCAACAGTGTCTTTGAAAGATGGCTTCTGAAAATGGCAGTGGTAGTGAGGGGGACAAATTCTTCAGTCTTAGGAGTCCTGATCTGATGTCCTGACTGGAACGTCTAATATTAGAACATGGATAATTTGGGCATTTTTTGATGACATTTGGTCAATAGGATTTTCATTTACAGGAAGATGCTCATCATTGCATTAATTTTGTATTTAACGCTTATTTTCTCATATCACATGTGGTTTTATGTTCTCTAGGATTTTTTGTCATATTTTGTTAGGTGTCCCATTTCATCCCATTTTTGTTTTAGCTGAGATGCAGACTGTGTCAAATACACTTCTGTGGGGGAGTTGCATTAGTTCTATGCAAATGAACTACCTTGAGAGATTTGTTTGTGCAAGTTTCATTGAAATATATTCACTTGTGTTTAAAATGTCAAATATATTTCAGCAGACAATGAATAAAATGTTACTTTGTGTATACAGGCGCTTGCAGCTTCTGGATGGGGAATATGAAGTAGCAATGCAGGAAATGGAAGAGTGTCCAATTAGCAAGAAAAGGGCAACATGGGAAACTATACTTGATGGGAAGGTATTGTCTCATTAGTTTACAGAATGCTTAAGAGTTAAGCTGCTGAGATCACTGCTGATCACGCTGATCAATATTGTTTTATTGTTCACTTGTATTCCTCGGTATCATCTATTGTCTCTGGGCTTATACTTAAATTGTAAGCTTCTTGGGGCAGGAATCCTTTTTATTTGTACAGCTCCAAGCACAGTGGGGTCCTGGTCTATGACTAAGGCTCTTAATACAAATCTTCAAAAGTACTCTAACTACAATAAAATTAAGGTCACTACACAAACTAAACTTGTGTTGAAATTCTCCATTTCTTCGAGTGCTTGCTCGTGTCGATTCCAAGTAGGTGTGTGCGTGCCGCATGCACAGTCGTCGGAAGGTTTTTCCCTTAGCGGTACCTTCAGGTCGGTCTGGGCGCCCCCTTGAGTCATGCCTTTATGGCGCCACATATAGGTCCCTGCCAACCCACCATTTCCTCGGTTCCTTCTTACCGCCAGTGGTGGTCGTTGGAACTAAGGGTCTTTCTTGCTTTGGCAAGCAATTCCTCTAGTGATTTTTGTATCTTCAATCTTTAAATAGTTAGTTTTAGTTGTAGTTAGTTTGTATTTAGGGGTTCCCCCCTCCACCCCAGTTTGTTCCCCTCTTGGGACTCAGGGTATGCCTTGATCCCAAGGATATAAACTGCGTGATACTGCCACAAGCCCATGCCAAAGGGCAATCCCCATTATTCCAGTCTCAAGTGCCTGGGAGAAGCACTTCAAACAGATGGTTGCAGGATCTGCAAAGGGTTTTGTCCTAGAACTCAAGCTCAAGTAATTTCTCATGGAGGCAGCACTCCATCCCCAACTGGCTCTGGGCTAGCAGGAGACAGCACCTCCGTCCGGCGCACACTAGCCTCCATTAGAGAGGCTGCAGCACAGAGGAAGAACTTTTGGTGCACAAACCCTTGGCACAGTCAGTCCCTGGCACCAAAGGCCGCTGCGGCAATATGGCACCATTCACAAGAGGCACAAGAAGAACAAAAGAGGGTGCTCACCCACAGTGAGAGCAGCCGGGACTGACAGCGCTGGTAGTGTGCGTCCCATGCTGGGGCACCCGGCACCTGTCTCTCAGGAAATGCGCTGTCGACTTCAGGCCTACAGGGGGGTTCGTCCAGTTTGGTGCTGGTGGACTCTCCTGCTAGAGTGTGCCAAGTGGAGGAGTTAGAGCTCCCTTCCATTCTGGACAATTCAAGGTGGCCAGGGACCTGATGGCCATGATGGTACCGCAGTCCCCCACCAGACAAGATAGACCTCAGGCACTGCAAGATGTGGTGCTGTCCAGAGGCAAGCCTGCAGTGATGTAGCACTGCTCACTGTCTCCGCGGCACCATCCCGCTTGGTACCGGCATGGGCTCTGGGTTTGGAATCTGTCATTGGACTCAAAGGCATAGTTCTATTACTTAAGATGCAGCCAGCACTGTTGGAATGGGTGCTGCTATAGACAGGAGGCAGGCCAAGTTCCCCCTATGGTGCTGTGACTGTTGCAGTGGCAGTGGCAGGGACCCGCACAATGGCCATTGGGGACCCCATGGCCATATCATCAGGCCCAGGGTTCCTATTTCAGGGACTCACAGTAAGTTTCCAAAGGGCATGTCTCTCCACCACCCCAGGACTTGTCTCCTATCGCGAGGCACCGAGATGGCGTCGGATACTGGCACCGTGGCTGCTACCAGCACCAAACAGCAAGGCATCGAGCAGGACGTTAACAGGGAACCAGAGGGTCAGGAGGGCCCAGTACTGCCTAGGATGTCGTCGTCTTTTCCCAACAAGGCAGTGGCAGGGTTGTCTTCTTTTGTGTTGCCTCCCATTGACAATAGAGCCCACCAGGAGGTGCTACACAGAGTGGCTCAAAACCTAGGGCTACAGGCTGAGGAGGTGGTCAAGTCAGTGGACCCCCTGGTGGACATCGTAGGTCCCACGGGGCCCTTTTAAGGTAGCATTACCCCTCATAAAAACATTTCCAGACCACCACGAAGACCTTGTGGTAGACTTCTGCCTGTATACCCCCTACAGCTAAGGGGGTAGAAAGGTAATATTTCGTACCTTCAAAAGGGTACAAATACCTGTTTACTCATCCACAGCTGGGGTTGCTAGTGTAGCTGCTGCGAATGAAAGAGAAAGAAAGATGGGCAGCAGGGCCCAGTCCCAAAATCCGTGGACTCAAAAAAGCTGGACCTTTTCAGCAGGAAGGTGTACTCCACTGAGGGGGAGGAGGGAGCTCCACCTTCAAATTGCTAACCAGCAAGCAGTCTTGAGCTGAAACAGCTTAAATTCGTGGAATGCTGTGATGAAGTTTAAGGAGCTGATCCCTGCAGACTCTAGACCAGAATTTGCATTTGTGGTGGTGGAGGGCAAGGCAGTGGCATGTATCTCCCTGGACATGGCAGACTTGCCCACACTGACCATATCCTCTGCCATTGCCATGAGGAGAATTTCCTGGCTTCAAGTCTCAGGTCTTCCCCCAGAGGTCCAGCAGACAATACAAGACCTGCTCTTTGATAGGTTGGGGTTATTTTCAGAGTAGGCGGACTCCAAACTTCATAGTCTAAAGGATTCAAGGGCAACATTGAAGTCTCTGGGCCCCGCATTCCTGCTACTCAGAAGAAGCATTTTAAGCCCCAACCTCCTCTGTTTCTACCCTCCCCAGCCTAAGTGGGACTTCTCCAAGAAGCAGGGCATGAATAACAGATGCAGGTTTCCCCATCTGCTGCCCAATTGGGGCCAGGGCTCAGTGAAGCTGTCCTCTGGCTCCAAGCACACCTTTTGAGTCACTGGATCATTCCCCCTGTTGTCTAAATTATCTGTCCCGCTTGTACTGTACATGTGCCCAGATAACCTTAGACTCCTTCGTTCTCCACATGGTAGGCATGGGATATTCTCTCCAATATTGCTCTTCCCTTCCCTCCCATCCCTCATCCCCCTTCCTGGTCCCAACTTCTTATGTTGGAGGTGCAAACGCTCCTAGCTGCAGGAGCTTTAGAGGGGGTCCCTCAGGAGCTATGAGGCAAGGGTTTTTACTCCCAATATTTCCTAATCCCCAAAGCCAAAGAGGGTTTCAGACCCATTCTCGACCTCCAAGCCTCAACAGATTCCTGAAGAAACCAAAATTCCGCATGGTCTTCTTGGCTGCCATCATCCCATCCGTGGATCCGGGGGACTGGTGCACCACCCTTGACTTGAAGGACGTATACTTCCGCATATCGATAGTCCCACAAACTTTTTCTCAGGTTCATAGTGAATCACAGCCATTACCAATTTACAGTCCTTCCTTTCGGCTTTTCAGTGGCCCCTCAAGTGTTCGCCAAGTGCATAGCGCTTGTGGCTGCCTTCCTAAGGAGACAGCAGATGAAAGTGTTCCCGTATCTTGACAACTGGCTTGTCAAGGGCTGCCCCAGGGCTCAGGTAGAGGCACATGTACATTGTCAAAGCTCAATCATATTAAATCTGGGGCTATTGCTGAATGTGCCCAAGCCCACCCTATCCCCAACCCAGAGGATATAGCTTACAGGAGCTGTGCTAGACTCCACCAAAGCCAGGCCATTCCTGCCAGAGTTGTGCTTCCAGACCGTGTGCTCTATTAAGGGGACTTTCAGTGTTTCCACACCACGACAACGACAGAACTTCTTGAAGCTGTTCTGTCACATGGCTGCTTGCACATAAGTAGTCCAGCACGCAAGGCTGCGGCTCAGAGCCCTTCAGGCCTGGCTGGCTTCAGTATACCGTCCAAACAGACAGTTTGGACAAAGTAGTGTTGCTTCCTCCTTGGGTTGTCGGATCTCACTGTTAGTGGCTCAACCCTCAGGCAGTTTGCACAGGAGTGCCCTTCGTTAGACTGCAACCAGCGATGTCGCTAGTCACAGACATTTGTGTGGGGTGGGATGCGCATCTAAGTGAGCTCAGGATGCAAGGCCTCTAGTCCCAAACAGAACTTTGGCTCTATATCAAAGTCAGAGACTTGAGGGCGGTTCGCTTAGCCTGTCAAACCTTCCAATCCCACCTGGAGAGCAGGTGTGTAACGGTCATAACGGACAGTACAACAGTGATGTTTCATGGAAACAGACGGAGTGGAGCATGCTTCTCTCCCCTATGCCAGGAAGCCCTCAAGCTATGGGACTTATGCGGAGCTCACTCAATATACCTAGAGGCATCTTACTTTCTGGGATCACAAAATGAGCTGGCAGGGACCATCTCAGCAGATCCTTCCATGCCCATGAGTGGTTGAGTTGCCTGGACATTGTGAACATCATTTTCCAGTTGTGGGGAGTTCCCCAGGTGGACCTGGTTGCGATGAAAATGAACAGGAAGTGTCAACAGTTTTGCTCCTTCCTGAATCACAGCCCGGACTTGACTGAGGATGCATTTCTTCTCTTCTGGAAGGACCATTTGTTTTGTGCTTTCCCACTTGTTCATAAAGTCTTGCTCAAGATCAGAAGGGACAGAGTGTCAGTCATTCTGGTAGTGCCAGCCTAGCCCTGCCAACACTGGTACACATCGTGGGAACTGTCAGTAGCTGCTCAAATCGCCCTGCTGGATCTCATCACCCAAGACCACAGTCACCTTCAGCACCCCAACTTTGAGTCTCTCCGACTCATAGCATGGAAGCTTCATGGCTAAACGCTACGGAGTTGGCGTGCTCTGAAACTGTCAGGGAAGTCCTCGGCAGCCAAAAGCCATACACTAGAGCCACTTACTTAGCCAAGTGGATGAGATTTTCCATTTGGGCGATGCAAAGGGAAACATCTGACTCAAGCATCAATACCTTCCCTCTTAAACTGTCTGTTGCATTTGAAGCAGTCAGATCTGGCGGTGTCATCCTTAGAGGTTCACCTAGCAGCCATCTTGGCATTCCACTCGGGTGGATGGTCAATCAGTTTTCGGTAGTCCGATGGTAGGTCGTTTTCTCAAGGGTTTGGAGCGGTTATACCTTGCAGTCCATCATCCAGTACTAGTATGGGATCTTAACCTGGTGTTCTCCAGTTTAATGGGACCTCCTTTTTGAGCCTGTAGCAACATGCTCGCTCTTCTACCTCTCATGAAGAGTAGCATTGGGTATCTGAGATTAAAGCCTTGACATGTGAACCTCCACACAGGGTCTTCCAGTTGCGGCCCCATCCAGCCTTTCTGCCAAAGATGGTATCTCAGTTTCACATAAGTCAGGACATTTCCCTTCCGGTGTTTTACCTTAAGCCATACACCAACAGCAGGGAGTAAAGACTCCATTCCCTGGACATGAGGCGGGCTTTGGCCTTCTATATTGAAAGGACAAAACTGTTCCGGAAGTCTAACCAGCTATTCGTTGCCAAAGCTGATAGGATGAAGGGCCTCCCTGTATCATCCCAAAGAATTTTGTGTGGAACATTTGGGAGTGTTACAACCTGGCAAAAGTGCCAGCCCTGACACTAACAGCACATTCTACATGGCCGCAGGCCTCCTCGGCCACTTTCCTGGCACAAGTTCCTGTACAGGAGATTTACAGGCAGCGACCTGGTCCTCAATCCACACGTTTACTTTGCATTATGCCAGCATGCCAAGAATGATACAGCTTTTGGCAGAGCGGTGCTTCAATTAGCAAATCTGTGAGCTCCGACGCCTCCTCATACGATCTGCTTGGGAGTCACCTACTTGGAATCAATATGAGCAAGCTCTCAAAGAAGAAATGGTTACCTACCTTCTTGTAACTGTTGTTCTTTGAGATGTGGTGTTCATATCCGTTCTAAGACCCACCCGCCTTCCCCTCCGTCAGAGACTCCAGCAAGAAGGAACTGAGGAGCCGGCAGGTCAGCAGGGACCTATGTGCAGCACCATGAAGGTGCGACTCCAGGGGGTGCCCAGCCTGACCCAAAGGGTACTGCTAGGGGAAAAACCTTACGACGACTGTGCTTGGAATATGCATGTGCCTACTTGGAATCGTCATGAGCAACACATCTTGAACAGTTACGAGAAGGTAGGTAACTCTTTTTATGGTACTTGGTCTTTCTTCTCAGTGCCACGTTTAATTTGAAAATCAGTTATATATTACATTTGACTTGGGCAAACCTACAGGAATACAGTCCAGAAGGAAAATAGTAAACAATATATTTTTTTAAAAAAAGACAGAGAAAGAACTTCTAGAAAAACAAGCTGGAGCATAAAAACACAATCATAAGAAGATTAGTGATCATCGAATTTGGGCCCTCACTCATACTGGTAAGCTGTTATTCACACCAGTAGGGCCACTGAGGTGAGAACTTTTCATGTGAGTAACTGCTCACCAGTGTGTGAGGAGACGGAGGAAGAGTCACAATTTGTCCCTTAGTGTTAGCATTTTTAAATTTTTAAACTTTTTTAAATGCTTATCTTGAGAGTAAGAGTCTAAATTTAGAAAATGATTACAATTATGATCAAAAACCACTTGTACATTTTGATTTGTTGGGGGAAAATAGTGTCACTTCATCCATAAAAGCTTTTTCATGCAAAGTAATTTCAGTGTTTCCCAAGTAAAAACATGCCTTGTTTTTTTCCCCCAGAGGTTACCTCCATTTGAAACATTTTCTCAGGGACCTACACTTCAGTTTACCCTTCGTTGGACAGGAGATACAAATGATAAATCTACAGCTCCTATAGCCAAACCTCTTGCAACACGAAATTCAGAAAGTCTCCCTCAAGAAAACAAGCCTACTTCTGTTAAACCTGCTCAGACTATAGGTAAGTGAACACCCAGTTTCTCATGTTTTGGGGACACTGATTTTTTTGGGTCTTAACAGTCTCTTTGAGCTCTTTTACACTGAAATGCCCACTTCAAGAATTCCTCATTGCTGCATTACTAAATTAAAAAACAAACCTGTGGGGTACCTTGGAGCTGTAAAAGATCATGTAAAACCACTGCAGCTGAAACAAATAGTGTATGTACTGGTTTTCCAAATTTATTTTTTATAGGATTATTATATTTTAATTGCTTTACTGAAGATTTTTTAATGGAATTTTAAGGTAAGCAGAACATGAAGTAGCTGTCCTCAAGTTTGTTTTAAGACTAGCAGGTGAGATCAGTTTAAATATTCATAAGCAGATAGATAAGCTTTTATCTTGTATACTGATATGATATAAATCTTTGGAATGGTAGTGGTGGGATCTAAGTATACTTTTTCTAGGATTTTCTGCTTTCCTAGATTGCCTTAATCTTTCTAATTTATTATTGAAATTTCATCCAATTTATGCACTGTGATGAAAATGATCCCATTAATCCAGAATTTGGCATTCATATGACAATTGTGTAACACTTAACACCCAGTTGTTTCTAACATAGTGGAAAAGCACTGTCTGAAATAGTTGGTGCTTTAAATCAGAATACATTTTGATAAAAGTTTAAGAGATGGATGTTTCAATTGGCATTCATCAGAATATAGAGATTTTCTAATCTCTGGAGCTAATTTTTATATTGTCTGGGAATAATATTGAACTGGTAATGATCTCCTTGACATGTAATTAATATAGTGTATTGTAAAGCTGAACTATATTTACTGTTCAAGTAAGATGAGTTTCTTAGACATTTGTCAGGGTTTTCAATCTTTTTGCCCTTTTTGCTCAGTACTTTGCATGTGATTAGCTGACGGAAATTACTTACTCTTAGAATATCATGCTTGTAGTTCCCATCTACATGAAAGAGAAGTTCTGAAAATTGTAACAACTCAGCTTTCAGAGGAGCGGCAGTAGCTCCAATTTCTACCCATAATGCTCAGCGGTAAAACTGTGTACTGGTGTCCTGTTGGTCAGTTATAACAAAGCTGATTTAGTCGTTTGTAATTGAGGTAAATTAGTATTCATAGAATATAGGTGAAGCTTTAAACTCAGATTTTTGTGTTTTTATTATTGAACTGCTTCTTTTGACCATCTTTCTCCTCAGCAACCTGTTAGTGGAAGAGTTAGTAATTCTAAGGATCAGAGCTCTAGATATTAAAAATCTTCCAAACTTTGTTCTGTCTTTTCATTTTGGTTAATTTAATTTTCTCTTGACACTTCCCCTTTTTTTCCCCCCCTAAGCAACCTGTTAGTGTTTACTGTAAGGTCTTCCCATAACAGATTGGGAGTCTAGATTCAAACTGTAACAATGTCAGTGTTTAAAACTTTCTTCATCAGTGCATTAAAGTCAAGCAATATTGGCTAGAGTGCTCTTTTTCAAATTCATTTAATATTAGTTCAAAATGCTTCAGTTAGGAAAATGACTTGTTGAAATGTTCACTATTTCATTCCCATTTTAATTTATACTAGAACTGAAGACTTTAATGGATTACTGTAGTTTAAAAATTTTTAAATAGTAGTATTTTATATTTTTGCATTTACTTAGTCTTGAAATCTTTTGTACTCAATGCAATATTAGTGGAACAGTTGGGTTTTTATATATAGACATTGATGCTGCTGTGCAAGTAGAAATTTAAATCACTTTTGTCAATATAATCTGGCCCACTACTACTTCAGAGACCTGTTTTATCATAAGCTATTGATACTCACTGCATACCTAAGATAGACATTTTTTCAATCGTCTGGCATAATTAAATTAGTTTAATTTATATGAACTAGTATTTTGATGCACCTTAGAGACTAACACATTTATTTGAGCATAAGCTTTTGTGGGCTAGAGCCCACTTCTTCAGATGTGTAGAGTGGAACATATAGTAAGGAGATATATATACATACAGAACGTGAAAAGGTGGAAGTAGCCATACCAACTCTAAGGGGCTAATTAAGATGAGCTATTATCAGCAGGAGAAAAAAACTTTTGTAGTGATAATCAAGATGGCCCATTTCAGACAGTTGACAAGAGGTGTGAGGATATTTAACATGGGGAAATAGATTCAATCTGTGTAATGACTCAGCCATTTCCAGTCTCTGTTCAAGCCTAAGTTAATGGTATCTAGTTGCATATTAATTCAAGTTCAGCAGTTTCTCATTGGAGTTTCCTTACTATATGTTCCATTCTATGCATCTGAAGAAGTGAGCTGTAGCCCATGAAAGCCTATGCTCAAATAAATGTTAGTCTATAAGTTGTCACAAGCACTCTTGTTCTTTTTGTGGATACAGACTAACACGGCTGCTACTCTGAAACCTCGTATTTTGATGAGCACTATTGAAATGCCTGTACATAAAATAAAATGGCAAAATATACACAAGTCTAAAGAAATGTCTTCAGTACCTATTTAAAAGCTGTCACCTAAATTTGTAAATGGGTCATTTTTGAAAGTGTATTTTTATTGCATGTAAAATTATACCTGGACTTTGATTTGCATTGAGAATGATGGTGGCTATATAAGAAACCCCTTGTAAAAGGGATTAATGCAGGCATCGGTCATAGCTATAGTGTTGGAGGTAAGGTATGAAAATGACATTAGCTCTCTTCAAAAAAGACACTTCTCAGTTAAAGGTCTTAAAATGTCAAAATAGAAAATTTACCTTTTTACTCATATAATAAGCCTTGCTTTTAAGCATCATCATTGAAATCTTGCAAATCTATTCAAATTTTCAAGATATATTATTATTTATAAAGCTTTAACTGACTTGGAAACTTCCAGTGTCCCTCATAGGTTTTAGCTGGAATGCAGTTCTATCCACCAGGATTTAATTCCTAGATGTTGAAGGAGGCAGTTATTCTCTTTAGAGTCTCCTCTGTTCTGGAGTTTCTTCTTCTAGTTTGCTTAAGTCTGATGCCTTTAGGATGGTAATGCAAGATGCATTAATTTAATCTCTTGTTTGCTGATTTTGGTCCATTGGAATAACCACTATCTGACTGGAGGTAATAACAAGAGAAGGTCTGTTTTGTGGCCATTTGTTTCCAGTGCATGTTTTTATAATTTGCCCAGCTATTGTGTTATACAGTAATAAACTACATGGTCACAAGTGGCCCCTATCTGTATACTGCTTCTTCCAGGGGATAGGAGTTCATTTAACTACTTGAGCTCTTCTGTGTAATAATGCAGACACCAATCAGCAACAGCATCAGTGCCTATCTCTCCAGAAGTCCATGCCCAACCTTCACAGGATGAACCTTAATTTTCTCAGTATACTCAGAATGGCAGCTGCACCTTCTAGGAATCTGAGATGCTGTCCAGAATAAAGCACTGGAATGATGTTGTCCTCAGTAAGGCCTTCCTAGTGCCAGATCCTTTCGATTAATCCTCCACCCAAACTAGAAATTAGAGATGGGATAGGAGCTACTTCATGACTTTGGAAATACGAACTGCTAATTCAGCCCGGATAAACTTAGTTAAGTCCTAGTAGAGGAAGCCTTCAGGAGGAAGTTGTATTTCCCCTCGACTGGCAAAGTTCCACTTTTCTCACTGCTTCTCCATGCCAGGTCTCCTGGTGGTCCACTGTTTCTCTGGTCTTGACTAATGGTGGAATTGTTGAGAAGAATAGTAGTTGACTGCAGAAATGAACAGAGAGGGAGAAGGAACAGGTTGTTGGCCAGAAAAGCTGCATTGTTAACTTGTCTTGCATCAGAGCATCTTATCAAGCAGGCTGGCTCACTGAAGATCATATTCTCCCAGATGAGAGATCCCACCAGGCAAGGTGCTCCAAAGCACTCTGCAATCAATAGACAATCTTGAAGGTGTGTTTATCAACTAAAACAAAACTTTGAAGATTCTGCAATAGATTCGTATCCCAGCACTTTGGACCATTGACAAGTTGTTTTTTATAGTGGAGGAAGTTTCTAATATCTACATCTTATTTCCTGAATGTTGAGAAGTGAAGATGGACAGAAAAGATTGATTATAACATCTGCAGATTGAGATGGTCTGTAGTGGAACCCAGACAGCAAAGGACAGGATCTGATGCTGCTTTCTGAAGGATAAATATGCTCTGAATGTTCTCAGCTGTGTTCCTGGCAGACTTTCTAAGGCACGCTTGTGAAAAGATCTCTCTAAGACAGTAAAGCTTTTCAGAACATTGGGTTGACCCTCTGCTAAATCCTGAAAAGCAGAAGAAAGCCCATAGCTTACTACCCATGCAATGTTAGTTCTTTGTAGGTGGTACAAAGAACTAGGGGTGTAGGTCCTTTTCTTGCTTTTATGTTGGAATTATAGCAAGGGTATGCATATTTTCACCTGTTCCTAAAATCTTAAGTGCAAGAGTGTCTGTCTGCATTTTGTAAACAGCTTGAAAATCAAGATTCTATATTTAGTGGTTAGAGCAGGGGTCGGCAACCTTTCACAAGTGATGTGCCGAGTCTTCATTTATTCACTCTAATTTAAGGTTTCACGTGCCAGTAATACATTTTTAATATTTTTAGAAGGTCTCTCTCTTTAAGTCTATATATTATATAACTAAACTAGTGTTGTATTGTAAAATAAACAAGGTTTTCAAATATTTAAGAAGCTTCATTTAAAATCAAATTAAAATGTTGATTTTACCACTGCTGGTCTGGGGTTCTGTTCACCTACGCCGGCAGTGGGCTGAGCAGGGCCTGTGGCCGGGACCCCGGCTGGCAAGGGTCCAGCAGCCAGAACCCCAGACCAGCAGCAGGCTGTGCAGGGCCGGCTGCTGGGACCCCAGACCGGCAGTGGACTGAGCAGCCCAGCCCACTGCTGCTTCAGGGGTTCCATCTGCTGGCTCCTCCCAGCCGGGATTCGGCTGCTGGACCCTCACCCCACTGCCGGTCTGGGATCCCGGCCCTGCCACATACAGTGGGTACTACCGTTCTTCCTGGTTCTGGCCTGGCACTGAGCTTGAGGGTGGGATGCACTGAGCACAGGGCTGGGGTGAAGGTCTAGCCAGAGTTAGAATGAGGGAGGGGGCAGGAGGTGTAGGTGTGGGGCACTTACCTGGGCAGCTCCATGTGATTGTAGGGGTGCAGATGGGAATGCCGGGTCGGGCGGGAAGGTGCAGGAGCTCCATTTGGTGCTCGGATGAAGTTAGGGATTGTGGGGGATGCATCGGTGTAGGGGGGCTGGAGATG
Organism: Chelonoidis abingdonii; assembly: GCF_003597395.2. Taxonomy (NCBI): domain Eukaryota; kingdom Metazoa; phylum Chordata; order Testudines; family Testudinidae; genus Chelonoidis; species Chelonoidis abingdonii. The sequence continues at coordinate 23,782,553 of NC_133781.1, forward strand.
TGGGGGGGTCCAGGTGTCAGGCAGAGGCGGGCTGCATATGTGTGGGAGATGCCAGAGTCAGGCTGGTCATGGGGTGTGTGTGAAGAAGTCAAGCAGAAGTCTGGGTGTGCAATGAGGAGGATACAGAGTCAAAGGGCAGGGCCTGGGGTGTGTGGGGGGGGGTCAGGACGCAGCCAGAGGCTAGCGTGACTGCCCCCCTTAGAACCTCCAGCCCCCTCACTCCTTGTCCCCGACTACCCTCTTCTGGATCCCTGCCCCTAACTTGCCCCCAGGACCCATCCCTATCGAAGCCTCCCTGCTCTTTGTCCCCTGACTGCCCTAGGACCTTACTCCTACCTGTCCCTGACTGCCTCAACCGTTTTCTACACCCCCATTTCCCCCAAAAGCAGACTCCTGGGACCTCTCATGACCCCATCCAGCTGCTCCCACCCATGACAGGACCCAGAAACTCCTGACCCATGCAAACTCCCCCTGCTTCCTGCCTGCTGCAACCCCTCTCCCCGTCTGCCTCCTGACACCCCATCCCGAAATTCGACTCATCCAACCCCTTCAGCGGTCATTTCCCCTGACATCCACTCAAGACCCTCGACCATATTCCCCCCCCCCCCCGGACCGCTCGTTGGTTCCCTGTCGTCACTGATGCCTACCCTACACATCCCTGTCCCTAACCGACCCCAGGATCCCATCATCCCTCCACCCACCCCCCGCTCCCTGCTGTCCCCTTCCAACCCCACCTAGCTCCCCCTCCCCCGGGATCCCTCCTCTTATCCAGTCCACCCCGCTCCCTGTCCCCTGACTGCCCCCCCTGGACCCCTCACCTTGAGGCTCCAAGCAGAGCCAGATACACTACCCTGCAGGAGCGCACAGCCCTGCTCTTCAGAGTGCTGCGCGTGTGGTGGCAGGGCTCCGGGTGAGCGAGGATCGTCCTTTCCTCCCCACGGAGCGAAACGCTGCCTCGCGGGAGCGCGTAGCCCCGGCCCCCAGAGCTCTGCATGCATGGCGGCAGGGCTCCAGGGGAGGGGAGAAGGCGGGAGAGGGGCCAGTGGCCTGTTGCATTCGGCCCGGTGCTCCAGCCCGGGACCGTGGACTCCGTGGCTTGCTGTGCCCGGCAGAATTTTTAATGGCATGCGGAGTCCCAGCCGGCAGTCACATGCCATTAAAAATTGGCTTGCGTGCGTCTTAGGCATGCGTGCCATAGGTTGCCGACCCCTGGGTTAGAGACTAATTTTGACCCATTTTGTTGACCATTCAGAGGCAAGTGGGTTTTATAATTGGTCTCACTTCTTAGTGGGTAGACTTTTTTAAGGTTCAAGGTGTATGCTTAGATCTCTCATCTCTGACCTCCATTTGAGTCTATGTATTGCATGTAATTTTTCTGGCTTACTATTGGTAACTTGCCTAGTGGGCATTGTGTTACTATGCTGAATGAAAGGAATGATCATAGTGGACTAAAAGGGAGGCTGTTGGTAGAGACTGTATGCTAAGCACCTATTTGATGTTTAAATCGCCCTGTCAACTAAGGAATTGTTATATTCATATGTGATGCCAAAACTTGGCCCTAATATTAACCAAAAAAGTTTGATTTCAGGCAAAAATTCTAAATTATATACTTGTTTTTTACATTATAGCTGTATTTGATACTGTGTGTTCTCTTGTGTGACTTAAGAAATCTTTGAAATTGAATTTAGGCAATGTGTTCTGAGTGCAGTCATCTGAAGCTGTATTTTTCAGTGTTTCCCACCCAGCTCTGTTTTGACTATTACTAAAGAAATGTCTTCTCTTTCTGGTCAGGGCTTCTCCATTTAAGTTAACATTGTTCTTAACTTGAAATGTTCAGGTAATCTGAAGGGTTCCCCCAATCTGGAGAGCCACTTGGTGTTTAAATTATATTTGTAACTATAGATTTGAGAAGGAAGCTGAACACTGACTCGTTGTTTGATGAGCTACCCAACTCAAAGTACACTGAAGTAGCTCATTCCCTCCAGAATGAGGGAACCCTTTACAGAGCTGCTATATTCAGGTAAGAAACAATGTCCTTTTCCCATCACGCTAAACAGATGTGCGTGTCTTTATACATATATTCTTTTTGTAGCTGTGAAAGAGTCCTTGCCAACAGACCTACAAACAAGAAAAGAGAGAGATGTTTTAAATGAACCTCGACAAAAGTTACGAATATTTTACCAGGTATTGGAAGTTTAACACAATTAAGAATGGAGTATAGAAGTATTATAGAATTTAAATGTTCAGGCCTGATCTTTATGCAGATTTTCCCATCTGTGTGAAAGAGAAGGAATTTGTAGCTATATCTGCAGCGCTGTCCCAGTTGCCGCTTCAGCAGAATAGCACTTCCCCTAGATCATTCCCATAGGGAATATATGTGCGCGCGCTAAGGTGATGGATTTGTAACTGGGTTTTGAGGGTGGAGGACTAATAAATGAAATATTTCAGATAATGCTAATGCCAACTTTTTTTTTTGTTTTCATCAGTTCCTGTATAACAACAATACAAGACAGCAGACTGAAGCCAGAGATGACTTGCATTGCCCCTGGTGCACGTTGAACTGCCGCAAACTTTATAGTTTACTCAAACATCTTAAGCTTTGTCACAGCAGATTTATTTTTAATTATGTTGTAAGTAATCTTAAGTTATCAGTATGAAACAGTCTGTCATAGATACTGTGTAGCACAGTGACATCATTGCCATTCTGTTGTAAGTCACATAGTGAGGGTCAGCTCCCTGTTTAAGTATGTGAAGCCAAAATTGGGCCCCAAAAGATTCCCCCCCCATTGACTTAATCTTTAACAGTACATGAGACTCACTTCAGTTTAGAATATTTTTCTTCACTGTAGTTGTCTTTTGATACTGTGTATTCGTTTATATGATGTAGTCAGTAATTTAACTTAGATTTAAAATCAGGAATTTCCTGAGATTTTTAGGAGGCAGTTAACGATTCCAAGTCCTGTTAATTTTAGTTTAGTAAGGGACTGTATGCAAAAGATTACTCAAGAAATGTTTCCTTTCCAGTGCATTGTTTCATTGTTTTCAAATCACTACATTTATTTCTGATTTTCTTCATTTTAAACTCTAAGATTCCTATTTCCTCTTTTTGTCTATATCATGTCCATATTGTAGCTTCAGCACTTGGCGATTTGGTTAGAATATAGGGCAAGGACTGGCAGGTTTCCTAAAGGCTTCATAAAACTTTTGAGGCACTCTTCTGAATCACGTCTGTATTTGTGAGCTTCTGAACATTAATTTTGTAAACTTGTTACTTTTATTGAGTTTTTCAAACGAAACTGTTGGCTTTGTATTAAAATCCTTGGATGAAAAGGGTAAGAATGAACCATTCAGGATGAAGAGGCCTTTGTTTGTATCTAAAGGAAAAAATATTACTTAAGCTGTCTTGCTATCTCTGAGAAAGGAAGAGAAAACTAGAACCACGTGAGACATGATACTGTGGATGCAATGATTTTGTAAGGCATTTCGAGTTTGAACAGTCACTGTTCTAAAACTCCCTGAGGGATTGAGAAAAAGAGGATAAATCCTGGTACAATAGTGACTTTCCTTTATTATGCTAAATGTATTTACTATTTTTTACAGTATCATCCAAAAGGTGCTAGGATAGATGTTTCCATCAATGAGTGTTATGATGGCTCCTATGCAGGAAATCCTCAGGATATTCATCGTCAGCCTGGATTTGCCTTCAGTCGCAATGGACCAGTCAAAAGAACTCCTATCACACACATCCTTGTATGCAGGTAGGGGAATAAAAAGTGAAGTGGTGTTCTGTATGTATTGCATGGACCAGACTTTGCCTTTACATACCCATTGGTTTCTGTAAAGTTGCACATGGTTTGAGGGTAGAATTTGTTCCTCTGTTTGAAAACAAGGAAAGGAAATTCAAAGTGAACGAGTAGTTGTATTTTGAAAAGTGACCTTGTAAAATGGTATTGAGAGAGATCATCACCAGTGATTCCATTTAAAACTAGTTCACTTTTTAAGTAAAAAGGTAGCTTTCATAGCTGCCAGCCATACCCAGCTCATCTTGTGATCTGAAAGGTAAGGTATATTCTTTTTCTTGTGCTTCACCAGTAATGATGATTTTTAAATTGGAGCATAGTTAACAAATCTCAGAGACAAGAATCCATCTGAGTCTTCTATATGTACTGACTCTGTAATGCTAACAGAAATAAAAAGTAGTAAAAGGGTATTTGTTACTGAAGCAAGCAGATATGATGAACCTTATTCTTCATGTATGTTCAGTCAAGTAAGGAATATGGTATTTTCATATTCTATTTAATCTGAGTGTAACTACACTCTTAAATTATATTATTCAGATAATTGCACAATAACTTATTTTCTGAGGTCTAATATGGTTTTTATGCTTAATCCTTTGTATTAGATTTGGAAACTACAATATACATAACCCAATAAAATGACAAGTATTAGTAATTTGTACCACTGGTGACTAGTGTTTGCATTGCTGAAGTCTGATAGAACTGAAAACTAACATGTAAAGTATGCTTAGTTAATTTTTGTCTTTCATTAGGCCAAAGCGTACAAAAGCAAGTATGTCAGAGTTTCTTGAATCAGAAGATGGAGAAGTGGAACAGCAAAGAACGTACAGCAGTGGACACAATCGGTTATATTTCCACAGTGATACCTGTTTACCTCTCCGTCCACAAGAAATGGAAGTAGACAGTGAAGATGAAAAAGATCCTGAATGGCTGAGAGAGAAAACTATTACAGTAAATTATTCTTTATTACAAAAATGTATTTAGATGAATTTTCCTTGCCTATGTTTTATTAAAATCATCCAGCAAACAGTTTATCAATTTCACTAAGCAGAATTAGTTTTCCATCAGTCAGAAATCCAAATAGTGGTGTGTGTATATATACACACACCTTCTCTTATTAGACTAGTCAAATGGCACCTGCCTTTGGGATTAAAGCCCTGAGTTCATTAGAGTTGCATCACTGACATTAAATGTTTGTACATTTGAACTGCAGGCACTAAAGTGAACATGAAGTCTGTCCTCAGTTGCTAACCCAGTGCAGTCCACATAATCTTACAGGCTCCCTTCATTTTCATATGTTACTATTATTTAGTGCAGGAATACCAGTTGATAACAGGAAACATACAGAAATGTGGGTGTAGTAATAAAGAACTTGTACATCATGTTTTTGCATCGTAGTCTACACCATGATCTACCCTGAATGAAGAGTATTTTGATGAATTTACAGGAGCAGTTGTTTCTGTGAAATATAGGTGATTGAAAACCAGGAAAGGAAGTTTGAAGTGAACAAGTACTGTATTTGCTAACCTTGGGATTTTAATGTTTGTTTGATATTTTCACTGCAGCAAATTGAAGAATTTTCTGATGTTAATGAAGGAGAGAAAGAAGTGATGAAATTGTGGAATCTACATGTTATGAAGCACGGGTATGATAGTTATCTTAACTTTTACTAGAATAGACTTACTTTATACCATTCTTTGCTGCATCGAAGTTGACTGAAAATACACAATTAATTTGTATTTGTTTAACCTTCTAAATATAGTGGATCCTCCTTTCCTCGCTATACTCAATCTTGAACAGTACCCTGTCGGAGGATATTTAAATCCTGCATTTTGATTAGTTTCTGGAAGCTGGGGCATTTGGGATGCTATTTCTAATTATGCCTTTGATCCTGGAGGGATCACAAAGTACTTTAATACTGCGTGAAATGCTTCACATAGCACTAAATTACAACCAGCTCTGGGGAGAAATGGAGCAACTGTTTAACAGTGCACAGACATCATTTAGAAAAGACGTAAACATACCATTGTATTCAGTGGAAACTGGATGAGGTAATTTAGGTAGGCAGATTCGTTTTGCTTGAATTTGAATTTGCCAGAATGTCTATGCTAACTTTCCCTTCTCTTGCAAAAAGTCCCATAGAATCTTCACTAGCCACAGCTGCCCAAGATCTTGGATGAGACACTACGTTTGCTAAACAGTGTAGCATGTGTAAAGGAATTTTTCTCTACACGTAGTGTATTTTCTAGCTCTAATTTTTCAAAGCCAAGCTGAAAAGGAAAACCAAACATCTGATGTGGTGTAAACATACATCCAGCAAGTCAAATATCTTCTGTAGCTAAGACCACAGCTGTATTGCATCAGTGATGACCCAGAAATTGTGAAGTACACTTGTGGTTTGATGCAACTGAAATATAAGTCCCACAAATAACTTCTTTTACAACTATCTCTACATACATATATTAAGGATGACGACATATTCTGAAACTGATTGTTCCAACAAGACTATACTGTGATTTAATTGATTTGTTCGTAATTCACTAAACAGATATAGAGCACTTAAAATCCAAAGGGAGATCAGTTTAAAAGAGGAATGTGCTGCAGTGTTTGCATTTTCTTACAATTTTAGATTAATCTCTGGGAAATTTTGAAAACTTTTATATCTAGTCACTATCAGAGCCTGGTAGCTTCATTAATAGTGGTGTGAACTACATGTTATATTGCTTTTGATTTCCAAAATGTTTTACTTCCATACTGACCGTTTTTTAATTTGACAGGTTTATTGCTGACAATCAAATGAATCATGCCTGTATGCTGTTTGTTGAAAATTACGGACAGAAAATAATTAAGAAGAACTTATGTAGAAATTTTATGCTTCATCTGGTCAGCATGCATGACTTTAACCTCATTAGCATAATGTCAATAGACAAAGCTGTTACTAAGCTTCGAGAAATGCAGCAGAAGTTAGAAAAAGGAGAATCAACTACCCCAACAAATGAGGAGTTTTCTGAAGAACAAAGTGGGACAACAAATGGATATAGTGAAACTAACACGAGAGAGAGAGTTTCAGAAACAGATAGTGTCTCAGGGGTCACAAAACAGAGCAAAAAACAAAAGCTCTGAAGGAAAAGGCAAATGCTATTCAATGGACAAACATTGAAGTGACATTCTAGGGTGCATGAGCTATATAAAGAATTAAACAAAAAATTACACAGGTTCCAAACAGGCACTGTTGGATGGAAATAAATGATTTCAACAAGGATATTGTTACAACAGATTCCTATTCAGTTAATTATGCAAGTAATACACGTATATCAGTTTTGGTGATGTAATGACAATATTCTAAGAGTTTGAGCATGAAGAGCAATACAAAAATCTTTTTGTAATTTTAGTAATTAGTATCTTATGAACTCTACTGAATATACATAATTTAAGTATATGTAAAACAGTTTTTATATTAAGGTTTTTACATCTGTACCTGGCTGTTTTTCCTACCATGAAGTTGTGAAACATTGGGAAGGGATTGGGAAACAATTTGCTTTTTTTCTTTAGAAATGCTCCAGTTAGCCTTTTTTGTGAAAAATATGCATCATTATTTAAAGTTTAACCTTGATCCTTGTTTTTTGGAATCATTTATCAATTTACGATCATCATAAACCACAAATTGATAATTTTTTACACTAAAATTGTAAAAGTTTGCAAATTTAACATAGCACTTCTTTGTCTTGTGCCTGTTTGGAAAGACCTTGGCTTTTCACATTACAGACACAGTGAAATACCATCTTGGCTTTTTGAGGTTACTGGCAGTTTGTTTTTTGTGGATAATTCTGATGTATTGATCGCCCAGTGTACCCTTTTAAACTTGAACATTTAGCTACTTTCTATTTTTATTACACCTTTACACAGCTACACAAGAACTATCTGGTGTCTAACTCTTTTTTAAAGGGTTGCATCATAGTGTGCCATGCTAAGGCCCAGTCAGTATGTAGTCATTACTCTGATAAATACTCTAGTTGGAGTTATGCATACTGTTTTGCCTGAGTACAGACTGCAGGATCAGGCCATAGATTTAGCTTGGGCTTTTGAGATACCACTCTTCAGGAAAAATGCACTGTAAAATTGGACCAGAAAATGTGTTGCACTTCTTATGCAAGTATTCTGTGATGTATTGTATTCAATACAGATACTAAGATGCTGACTAAAATATATTTGAGCAGTTTTGCACTGCTGTTAACACATTTTATGCATATGTTTACAGATTTTTTCCAATGGAAAGTGGTTTCACTACTGGTACAGTATCAGCACCGATGGGTTTATTCAAGCAAGCACTGTGGTTGTGACATCACCTCAATTTTTTATTATCCTTAAGATATTGCATTTTTCATATTCTTTATTTATAAAGGAACAATGCTGCTGTAAATACAGGTATTTTTAATTTTTTATTTCATTCCATCACCATAAGATGCATTTCCCTATTTTGTTTAAGGGATATATAAGCTTTCTAATGGTGTCTTCAGAATTTATAAAATGTAAATACTGATTTTGATTGTCCTTAAGATGTGTTTAACTGTGAGACTATTTAACTAATGGTGTGGATGTGATTTGTCATCCAGTATTAAGTTCTTAGTCACTGATTTTGTGTAAAAATAGGAAAGAGGGAAACTGCAGCTTTCATTACAAACTCTTTGATTTGTCAGTTCTGAGTTATAGCAAACTCTAATTATGCCTCTGGGTAGTACATCAAGCATTTCTCTCTGGCTTTAATTTGCTAAAGCTGTGCACATATGTAAAAAAAAAAAAATAGATTATTTTAGGGGAGATGTAGTTCTAGAATTATTGCTTATGTCATTTCTTAAGCAGTTATGCTCTTAATGCTTAAAAGAAGGCTAGCATTGTTTGCACAAAAAGTTGGTGATTCCCAAAAAAGTAATGAAATTACTTCTGTCCAGTAAACTTTGTATGTCATGTCAATTTATAATAAAAGCTGAAAAAATCCCTTTGTTTTCTATTTATAATAAAGATGCCTTTTCTATATGTACCCTTAATGAGAAATTTTGAAGAAATCATGTAAGCTGGTTAAAAAAGCATTTGAATGGTACAGTAGATGTAAAGAGAGAAGCAAGTTCAGTTGTTTAAATGAACCTTTGTTTTTACATTAAATGTTTATTTGAAATCAGATTTTGTACATAAAGTTCAGTAATATAAAATCTGCCACCATTGTTGTCCAGTCATTTTGTGTGCGTGCAAAAAGGCCAGAAATAATACCTTGTCTGAACAACATAACTTTCTTTTCAGTTTTGACCAAATCTGGATCATCTACAATCTCCATCTGTCAGGTTGTTACAATTCTCCTGTCTATAGAGTTTTATATGGTCACCCATTGTTGTAGTATCTGAGTGCCTTCCCCATAAAATCAGTATTGAAATCCCTAATGGACTTCAGGAAGTCTCGGCTTCTTGCCCTTCTGAAGCTTTAAAAAAATTTGTTTGAGATTTGTTTTTCATTTACAGGTTTTTATTTCATTTTTTGATGTTTGGGGTAGATAGTGTATATGTTGTGAGCTAAGGCCCCTCTAAGTTGTGCAGCCGCCCGGTAGGCTATCAAGTGCTGTGCACTTCAGGTGTCCCTTCCCCCATTGCTGTGCTGCTCCTGGGAGCCTCCCGCTTGCTGTGCAGGGAGGAGAGCATTGAAGTCAGGGTGTCCCCCTGCCCCCGTATCATCGCCACAGAGTGGGATTTGGGGGGGCGGAGGGCATGACAGGGGTCAGGACAGAGGGAGCTTGCTGGCAGCTGCTGCTGTGTCTGGACCTGCCCATCTACTTAAAAGGGCAGCATGGTTAAAGGGGCAATGCACTCGTGTGTGCTTGCTCATGCTCACTCACTGTGTGTGTGTCTGACACTTACCTCTCAACACTTGTGATGGTGTTCTTGATACTTCTTTCAAAGGAAGGTATATTTTGATACAAAGGAATTCAGCAAAGCTGCTTCTTGACTAGTTGAAGTAGGCAAATAGAGCCCATATGAAAGGAGTTTTCAGAAGAGATGGGGAGATAATGCTGGGAAGGCTTGGTGTTTCACCAACTGTGATTTTGTGGGAAGGAAGAGTCATGGCTAATAGTAGGTGAGCAAAAGACAAGGGTTTAGTGAGGCAGTACCTGAAGTAGGCTGCGTCACGTTCATGGAGTGCTTAAATATGCAGTTTAGAAATGGATCTTGAAACTTAAGAGGGAGCCAGTGGAGTTGTGTGAGGGTGCTCATTTTATGAAAGGAGGCACCAGCATAGGCTAAACTGAGTAGGAGGCCACAGAAAGGAGTTGCAGTGAGAGGAAATTAAGGCATAGGTACGTTAGCAATGTACATGAACAATGATTATGCCGGTTGTGGCAAGGTTTGCAGACCTAAATAATGAGCAAGGCAAGTTTCAGGTATGATACCATCTTTGGTCATGTGGCAAATGAACTAGCTGTGGCTTAAAGGGAGAAATTATGCTTGTTTTCTTCCCAACAGTAGCACTTCTGAGGTTAGAGGGAAGAATCACCAACAGTGTTTACACTTCAGTAGGACAGACCCCGTTATGCTGGTCAGCTGATCTATGGACTTACTAGTATAGGGCTCATCTATACCTAGTTTGAACAGATGCTGAAGTTTATTCCGGAGAGAGGGGTAAGGAGAGCAGTATAAGAGGTGCTAACAATTAATAGACATGCACAGAATTCAGGGATCAACTTTTATTCTTAAAAAATAATTTCACAAGACAAACATCTGTCATTGAGGTAAGTGAGCATTATGGCTTAAGAGAACATACTTTCAAAGTTTCATAAGCAGTTTTGTATTTACAACAAGCTTTTTGCATGACTAGTATTTAGATGTGGAACGTGTTTTGAAGCAGTTGCAAGTGACAAGCCTTCCATCTGCTGAAACCTTTAATTGTTTTGGAGAAGCTACTGCTACAGTAATAAGGTTCTTTAAAAGGATTAACAGTACAGGTGAGTACTTTGGTGTTTGAAGATTACCTATTTAGTAGTTCATGTGGCTAGTCTTGGTGATCATCTACAATAAATCTGTCCTTACAAACAGCTGGAAACTGACGTTGGATAATGGCAAAAGATGGGTTTTAATGTAAATAACTTACCTGCTTAAACTTCATGATTTCAGGTAAGACTGATTTGACCTCAATTATACCCTCCCTAAAAGCTAGACAGAGTGATGGTCTGCAGTAGTGCAAGGGCTAGTTTACCATGCTGGACATTTCTCAAATCTTGTACAAATGTACCAGTCCTTACTACAAATTAATTTTTTTAAGCTGGTTTGTAGTATGTACTGTGAACAAGCTGACAGAACTATCTCAGGTAGGAGTATACTGAACTGTGTGAACAAAGCCCTACATAATTTATCTCCATTTTATATTTTGATAGTTACCTATTCTTACCAGCCCTTTCACAAGAAGAGGGAGGCGTATATTTGTCTCAAAGTGAATACCCCTTTTTCCTTGAAGATCGCAATCTGGCTCTCTTTGCTTAAAATACTTTTATGGAGGTTAATCATACACACCCTGTACCTAACATCTGGACTCACAGGGAAAGGGATCAGAAATATCCAGTGGATAAGGTATGGGCATATGACCAGACCTATGTCCTGCTACCAGCTTCAGTGCTAACTTGACTATTGGCAGGTTATGCCCTCTGTTCTGCTGTAACTAGGGATACTACACTGAATAGTCTTAAAAAGCACTTTCCTAGGTTAGATGAACTGTATTGTTTAAAAAAAAAAAAAAAAAAAGTTGTATCAGATCAGTGGCTCATCTAATCCAGTACACTAAATGTCCTATCAGCTGCTTCAAAGGAAGAAATCCTGCACTTATCCTGTTCCCAGAGAAAGTTTCCTCCTAATCCCCAATGAACAGTTTATATGACAAAGTTTGAGGATCCCAAAATCTAGGCTGGTGGTATTACCTGTAGCTAATTCTTAATTATCACCATCTTTTCACAGTAAATCTTAATCTAGTTCTGTGGTGGCTGAAGAAATTTTTGGTATCTGCTTGAAATTTCTACTTTTCACTTACATTTTAATATTTCTTGTGGAACAAGAAGGGGAATAAAAGTTCCTACTTTGGCTTCCCCCCACTTTGAACATGTTCTCTAATGTGAATAATCCCTCCCCTCTTGAGTTTTTCCATGCCCCTAATTGTTGCCAGCCTTAAAATCAACTTGCTTCCCCTATATCCTTTAGGGTGAAGACAGGAAAAGTTCATAGTCTAAATGGGATAACTTTTTGTGACTGGTATAAGGGGCATCCGTAGCTACCACAGCCGTGGGTATATTTAAATGAAAGGAATAGGGCAAGATCTTACAATTGTATGATCTGTTAACAAAAAGCTTTATAAAATACCACCACCTGTATTTAAAAAAACTGCCACAATTGCTTTATATACACAATATTTGCCTTTGAGGTAAAGCAAAGGTTTTTTATATACTTATTGTATGTTAGGGCTCTGAACACTTTTTTGTTAACATGCTCTTGTAAACTAAGTAACACTAACAGTCTGGATGAGAAACAGGACTAGGTTAATACTGTTACCCAGTCATTTATAACTACCCTGTTCAAATTCATAGTAAATTCCTAAACTACTACACATTATTATAATAGAGCAAGAAAATAAGTTACCATTCTTTACTTTATGGTTTGACTTAAGTTCCATAGTTCATGGTGCTATGAGGTGTGGGGTCCTAAGCATGGTCCATGTGGTTTATCAAACTTATTCTAGAAGACACAAACTACTGTTCAGTATTTGAAGATAAGGCACATTGGTAAAGAAATTAGACACTTAACAGCCTGACTACATATTTCAACATACTTAAGGCTCAGACACTCTTATTTTTGGGGAATGATGACAAACCGTACCACACCCAGAAGAATATATATTATGCAGAACCACAACAGTTCTGCCTTTTTAAAGTTCAAGTTGCAGCATTCTGTAACAGTTTATCTGAAATTTACTAAGATAGTTTGCTCTTATTGGAGGTGAGATAGAGAGAACTTTGGACCATTAACCCTAAGCCAAAAGTGTTACAGGGTTGTTTCACAGAACAGCAGCAGTAAGCAAAGTTCATTCCAATCAATACAGGTACCCTGAGGTTTTTCCAGTTTTTATTCTAAGGCTGTATGAAATTAATTGCCTGTTTAGCTTTTTATAGAGTAATAAATCATGTTTTCCATTATTTTGAAATGGATTTAAGTACACCATAGTGACCTTCAAGTGATGTAAAGACAAGTTTTGTTAAACCCCAGTTAGATACCAAAAGCTGGAAAAATGAATTCGATTTTTAAAATTTACAGCAAACAACTAGCCAGGCTAGAACACTAACACCTTCCAGCCTGGGTAGGAGAATGAACATCCAAAATATAAAGAACCACACGAGTGATCAAGTACCCAATCAAAAACTACTTCCCTGTTGTTTGAACTGATGGTTACTCTGAGTTTGGTGTTTCCTCCCTCGTTGTTACTGGGACCTAAATGCACAACTTCCATGTCAAATGTCACAGTTGATCCACACGTAACAGCAGGCAATTGGTTTGTCATCTCTTTGCCATTTACAAATACTGCCCCTGAAACAGTCAAGATATTTAAACATTTTTTTTGCAGTGCATAATGGTCAGGGGCAGAAGTTGGCTGCACCACTGATGAAGCACCAATACACTCCCCCCTCCCAACAATGCATATCATCATGTAATTTGCTCACTACTCAAACCCAAAGAAAACTGATATGTAAAATCATAATGGAACTTTGTAACAGCAATACTAATTCTGTGCCAGTCTTAGCTCTTCCCAAAAACAAAATAGGTAGTATTGACAAAACATTTTCACCAGTACCTGTGACACTTTGCAGTGGCATAATAAGCAAATATACTAGCTGAAACGTAAGTGCATTAGAGCGCCACTGTTACATTCTTTATACATACAGATCAGGAAACAATCAACTTAAATGTTTTCACTTGCCCTCCTACCCCAAACTATTAACTGTGACTTTTCAGCAATAAAATAGAAACTAGGGTTCTCAATAGCTCTTAAATATTCTATTTAAGTTAAATACAGAGAGACAGACAAGCATTAAACATAGACAAGGATTAATTACTAAAGATTGTTTTTGGTTATCATGGACTGACTGCACTATCAAGGTAGGAAAGTTGTCAGTACCACAAATTCTTTCATTGTTAAGTGCCTGAGGGCAGGGACTCTTTAGGTGTTTGAGTGGTGCTTGGCAAAGTTTTGGGTAACTGATTAATAAAATGGAAGCTTACCAGTTGTATTGTTCTCTTTTATCAATGTAACCTTAAGTAAAAATCAGTTGTACTTTTATTTTTTTTAAGAAAGTAAGAATGACCATACTACTTCAGACCAATGCTCTATACAGGCAGACCACTATCTTGTCTTGAGAGTGGCCAGTGCTAGATGCATCAGAAGGAATGACAGAACAAGACTATTTATCAAGTGTTCCATCCATCTCAACTGTCAGCCAGTCCTAGGTTCCTGTAGTCAGTGGTTTAGGGACACCCAGAACATGGGGTTGCATCCTTAGCCATCTTGACACATAGCCATTGATGGATCTATCCTCCATCAATGGCTATGTGGGCTTCACAGGGCAGGCTTCAATAGTAGCAGTCAGTAAGAGGAAAGCCCAGCACCAAGCAGGTTTTCCTAAATGGACACTAGTCTCAGGAACTGAGTTGATTTTTTTGAAGTCTTAGAACACCACATGCAAATTACTAAAGCATACACAGTATTAAGCGAACTTGTGAATGTTAAAAGATATAGTACACTTCCCTGTGGTTCACTGCAAATAACAGAACTGAACTGCTCAGGTTGCTGGAAGCTAACAACACTTCAGCAAAAGATCCAGCAGTTAGAGATAAATATGTTGTAAAGCACACAATGTACATGAGACATGGCCAAGATCTTCATAAACAAGTAGATTATATTCAACAGTGCAATATTAATGAGCTCACCATTTGTACTAATGCATACTGCTTTATCTCGCTGCAGTGAGTCATAGCCGTTCTGCTGTTCCACACAGACTCCTATACTGTCTCGTTTGTCTGGCTGGCCAACTGTTTCGATTCTATGAAGAAGAAAGTTTTGAATGAACAAAACTCAGTGAAAACTGCAGCACGCTTCATACCGAATCAGCACTACCTTATCATAAAGAACCTCTTTACAATGGTCGCAAGGTGTCCACCACAATTTCACACAAACTTTGAGACCAGCTCTGCTGAGTAATTGATCATGTAGGTCCTTAAGACCAGCTTCACCATATACTTCTCTTCAGCTTGTAGTAGATGCTCAGCTGGCATAGAGGTTACAACTATATCTTTTCTCATAATCTTCAAATTTTCTTTTTGTTTTTTGTTAAATGTTCCCCCCAGTGGTGTAGCCTGTGGCTTGCCATTTTCAACAGGCAGAATCACAAATTTAGTCATTGTCTATCAAACGGTCAACATCACATTTTTAAGGCAAAATGCTCCACTTCTGGCAGGTACAGAAGCCCCATGTGGAGCAAAATCTCCTTAAAAGGGACACAGAACATAACTCTGATTTAAGTTACTAATAGAGGGGTTGAAAGTGGGTTTAATGTAGATGATATCCATGACAAAAGGAGGATGAATTGTGCAGAAGAACAAGGTCCAATTTCTATCAGATTAACACTGTACAGTCTTAAGGCATTGCCATTTATCTATTTGAAAGGAAAAGTAGGATCAGTGGTGCTAGCCCACTGTAAAAGGGTAAGTCATTGCAGAGAGGCTAGAATGGCAATTTGTTAATGTGAACAGAATTGTATCTGATATTTGCAAATGTCAATTATTAGGGTATTGAAAATAAACCCATGATCTGGGCAACTAAATGCTCAGAGGCAGCTAGCTGCCACTACAGAATTTCTGAGCTTACTGTACTTCTACCATGTGCATAGTTACCCCTTTTTGTTCTAATCTTTATTAGAAGTTAAAGTGACTGTCACTAAGGAACTAACCAGCCATACAGCCCTATTAATATGAAGCCCTGTATTGGGTCATGGATTAATCCCTCAGGGTGAGAACGTACTGATGGTTGGAGGCCGTTTCTCTAGCTTTTATTATAAAGAGTAGCAGGCTCCCTTAACAATTATGGGACCTGAACTCATCCTGCTAACTTTCTTTGGACAGAGAAACCATGCCTTTGGTGGGGAAGGTGGGGGCAGAATCTTAAAACAAGTAACAGGAAAAGTAATTTGCAAACCTGGCTTCTGCCAAGATGAGTTTATAATTTTGATAAAGAACTGACAGTGAGACTTTCCCAATGATCAACCAAACAGATGTGTGTGTATAGATGAACCACTGAAACCTAATGCCCACATCCCAGCCAAAGGCCAATAATCAGGCCTATAAAGGGGGGAGAGACCATATAAGCTGCATGTTTAAAGATACTTCTATAAATGGATCTGTTTTCTTCTGTCCTGTGAATCATACATTTACCTCTTACTCTTTGTTGTTCCCCTAAAGATGCTGGGTAAAGTTTTCAAAAAAGCCCAAGTGATTTAGACTACTACATTATGTTGACCTTCAAAGAAACAGACTATTAAGTGGCAAAGTCACTCCTAAATCCCTTGAGCACTCTTGAAAACATAACCTGCCCTGTTTTGGGGGGGATTGGTTTTCACTGGAGCTGATACAGCTAATAATTTATAGCATCAAGGCAGCAGAGGTGTTCAATGCTTATTTTCCTTCAGTCTTCATTAAAACATTTAATGGTGACCAGACACTTAACACAATTAATATTGTTAAGGGGGAAGGAATACAAGCCAAAATAGGGAAAGAGCAGGTTAAAGAATATTTAGATAAGTTAGATGTATTAAAGTTGTCAGAGCCTGATGAAATTCATCCTAGGGTACTTAAGGAACTAGCTGAAGCAATCATCTTTGAGAACTCATGGCAGGGGGCTGAAGTCTCAGAGGATTGAAGAAGGGCAAACATAGTAGCTATCTTTAAAAAGGGAACAAAGAAGACCTAGAGAATTACAGACCTGTCAGCCTGGAAAGATACTGCACCAAATTATTCAACAATCTATTTGTAAGCATCAGTATGATAACGTAATAAGAAATAGCTAGCATGGATTTGTCAAGATAAAATCATGCCAAACCAACCTAATTTCCTTCTTTGATGGGTTAATTTTTTAGAGGATGGTGGAGAAGACGCAGATGTAATATATCTTGACTTTAGTGAGGCTTTTATCACAGTCCCACTTGACATTCTCATAAGCAAACCAGAAAAATGTAGCATAGATGAAATTACAATAAGGTTGGGGCACAAAGTAGTTATCAATGGTTCACTATCTAACGTGAAGGATGTATTGTGTAGATGGGTCGAGTACTATTCAATATTTTCATGAATGACTTGGATAATGGAATGGACAATATGTGTATAACATCTGCAGATGACACTAATCTGGAAGGGGATACAATTAGAATTAGAAGGATTAGAATTCAAAGGAACCTAGAGCAATTGGAGAATTGATCTGAATTCAACAAGATGAAACACCAGCCCAAAATACTACACTTAAGAAAAATCAAATGCACAACTACAAAACAGAGGTTTTCAATCTTTTTTCCACTTGCAGACCACTAAAAAGATTTTGTATGGAGGTGTGGACCCCCTTGGAAATCTTAGGCATAGTTTGTGGACCCCCAAGGGTTCTTGGGCCACAGGTTGAAAGCCACTGAGCTATGCAGCAATACTGCTGCAAAGGATCTAGGGGCTACAGTGGATCACAGACTGAATAACAGTCAATGTGATGCAGTTGCAACCAAATAAATAAATAAAGCTAATATTCTGGGTTAATGGAGCGTTATGTAGTAAATGTCCTGCTCTACTTGGCACTAGTGAGGCCTCAGTTGGAGTCCTGTGTCCAGTTCTGGACACCACACTTTATGATGTGAACAAACTAGAGGGAGTCCAGAGAAGAGCAATAACAGTGATAAAAGCTTTAGAAAACCTGATCTATAAGGAAAGGGAAAAAACACTGGGCATATTCGGTCTCAAAAGACTGAAGGAGGGCAGGGGGGAACGGATAAGTCTTCAAACATGTTACAGGCTGTGCTGTGCTGTCCATGTCCACTGAAGGTAGGACAAGAAGTAATGGGATTAGTCTGCAGTAAGGGAGATTTAGGTTAAATATTAGGAAAAGCTTTAACTGTAAGAGTAGTTAAGCACTGGAATAGGCTTTGAAGAGAGGTCATGGAATCCCCATCACTGGTTGGACAAACATCTGACAGGGATGATCTAGGTATACTTGATCTTGCCTCAGCGTAAGAAGCTCGTCTTGATAACCTGTCGAGCTCCTACGTTTCTGTGATCTGTCCAACTTCACAAAGATGCAACAGCCACTTCAAGAACTGGAAATTAATAAAGCCCTTTTTTATTACATTTTACGATTTGAGAGTAGTCTGGCAAATTATTAGTTCCTTCCTTCAAGATGTACAGGAGAAATCCAGATTGGAACCATGGTGTATTCTCATATTCTATCAGATTTTTCAGTTCTCTAGAAACAGTCACTGAGATTGCTTTATAACAGCTTTCAGCTAAAAAAACAAACAAAAATCCAAGTGTCTTGAAGTTTTGCATTTTGAATTGATCCACAATGAGAACTGTTTGTACAAAAGAAGCTTAGATAAGGTTTACAATTCTCATCTGCGATATTTATAGTGTTCATTAGGTCTAGTCATTACTGCAGTTTTATAAATATTAACTTAGAAATGTTCAGATATCGTTAATGTCTTCATACATTAGAGAACACCAATTCTATGCCTCTCCAGTTAATGCAGCATCTCTTTGATTTTTTGTCTGGAAATATGTATGTTTCCATAACACAAAGCTGACCAAGTGCACTAGCTTATCTGTAAATTTAAAAACCATTTTCAAGTAAGTGATCCATGGCTTTGAACTATCACTTCATGCACATTGGTGTATATGACTGAGCAGATCACAGAAACAAGCTGTACTAGCAGCAGAGGGAAGACAGAGCGATTACACAAACAGCAGGACAGAACAACTGGACTCAAGGGCAACAGTGTGGAAGTCCTTACAAACATAATGTGCCAACACACACAGTATAAAGACCATGCGCATGGTGGCAGGCTGGGCACCCCAAGAAGGGGGTAAGCTTAAATTGTTAACAAGCCCATGGGTTTGGTGCAGGACACCATTTCTCAGCTTAATATTTTTGTCAATTCCAGCAGCAGACCATCCCAGGAAGCACAGCCCTAGACAGGAGGAGTCGTATATAAGGGAACTTTTAGAAAGATTTTGCTATGAATGTCTCAGTGGTGTTCAGGGATAAACTGCTATTCATTTTACTAATGAAAACCATTTGATCTAGAATCCATATTTAGGATGACTATTTTTCTCTGCAGTTTTGGAGAACTTGTGACCTGGAGTTGTTAAGTGTATCAAGAATAGGGAGTAGAAAAACTATTTAACAGACCATGTTTTAAATTCTATATCATCACTTTGTTGGAAGGCAGCATGCAGCCCACAAGATGTCCTCTCTTTGTAACTGCAGGGAGTAGACAGATATACAAGATCAACCATAGGTTTTTATAGTTAATGAAATCGAACACCCCACAGTTTCCATTAATCTCAAAACAGAGAGATGCACAAGCCACCATCCATCATATGCACTTATTTATGAATTAGCTGTAGATCGATTAGGCTAAGCGTGCCAGAGTCACTAGGGCACACTGTGTCGCCCCTGTCAGACAGCCTCATTTACCCGGCTATATTGTCTTGAATTGCTAGTGCAGCTGGACTAATCTTGTCTTCCTACTGCAAGGACAAGCATTACAAACAACTGCAGTCTAAAAAGCAGGGGGTGGTCACCCTGGAGACTCTCTACCATCCCTTCCACGCACAGCTCCATGGGGGCAGCAGAGAACTGGGAATAATGTTGGCCCAACCCAATTACATCATACCTTCAATTATAGCCTCATCTAAATGTCTTGGTTGGTGACACTCTGATCAAAGAGATCTAGTTATGAGAAGGGGACATACGAAATGTTGGGTTTATTACAGCTTTCTATTCACTGGAGGGGCTATTATGCCTCCTGAATATATGACAAGAAGATTATCTGTAACATGAGTCTTGCCCGTTTCTATCCAGGAGCCTGGTTATCCCTCTGTGAATGTACCGTTGAAACAGATGGATAAAGCCAAATGCCAAGCATTGCAGCTAGTGAACTAGCAGAATTGAATATATGCTTTGAAATGGGAAGCTCTTGTGGGTATAGGGGAAAGTAACACAACCTATTTTCTAACTTTCGAGATTCTCTTTAAAAAACACATGTTCCATCACATCTTTTGCAGACACATGTGGGCTAGTGCTCTGTGATACAGAAACATGATCTTTCCTCAGAGAGAATGAGCAAAATCCACACTACAAAAAAACTGCACATCGAAAGAATTTTCATCTCTGTTACCAATATGAAAAGGTAAGAGAGTCACTGGTGTGAAATGGAACCAGGGAAAGCCTCAACGCTCTGCATTTAATAGCACAGATGCTTCTATGCCAAGCAATATTAAGCCTAGTGTTTTATTTGAGATGGAAGCTGTGGAGCTCTTTGCATCCATGGCAGACAATGGACAGTTGAATATGCCCTTGTCTTATGACCATCCAAAGCCAACAGAATCCAAGTTTCAGGGTTAGGATTAATGTAACATCATCTAGAAAGCTACCTTGATAAACACCATAATCACACCCCCTAAACTACCAGTGGAATTTGCAGCAGGACTGTCAAGCCTATTACACAAAAACTGTCAGTCTGTGTAATAAGAGAAAGGTGGAGAAAAGCTATGGCTAAGTCTCTTAGATCTACAATCACAACTGACACTGCCTGGCAGATGAGACATTTCCACAGGGACTCTCCTCTTCCCCAGCCAAACAGCATCATTTCAAGGGAAGGGATCAATGCACAAAAGCTGCCACGGTTTCTAATCTCACTGTTGTGCCAAATTAAGTTCTTAAGTCTGAAAGTAAATTCCCCATGCTACCTTTTCTCCTCAGGAGTTTCTACAGATGGCAACCAACAGTCATCTGACCAGAGCTATAATGATGCTGGAGGTGGTATCTTTTTGAGAACTTACTCCACTGCCAGTCAGTCACTCTTACACTGTCACATGAAAACAACGCTCCAACAGTCCTAGAATAACAACCTAGGAAAGAGGCTACTGTTTGGGGACCTAATCCAAAGCCCACTGGAGTCGATGGAAGAATACCAGTGGGCTTTAGATCAGGTCACAGCAGTTGCTGAGAAGCACCAAAAAAGCTCTAAACCCCCCACAGGTCCACTCAGTCTAGGCTAATTTGGGGACCTCATGGAGGAAGGAATAGAGCACTTCAGCTCTTGTTCTAGGTTAGGATGGATCCTACAAGAGGGTCTTGGACTTTCTCCTGAAGAACTAGGAGGTGGAAGCAAAGAGAAGAAGGTTTGGGCTTCACACACAAATGGGACTGTGTATTATGCACACACCACTAAGACAGTGATTTGGGAGTTTACAACTTAGAGGCACAGTGAGGCTTGAGTTCTCTGTACAACACAGTGGTAGCAAAATGAGACAAAACAGGAAATTCCGTTTGCGTAAGTACCTCATGCAATGGCAACACAGCAAGTACTTGCCTGAACGTTAATGTCTGCCCACAGAAGTAAGTAGGAGCTTTGGAGTAGAGTACACCACATGACTGAGAATCATTTCGAAGTGCTATGTTTCTTCGACTGCTCAGGCTGTAACCCTCCAAACCTGCTGTCCATTCTTCAAACAAACACAAAAACATGAATTACTTCACTGGCTATCACATGGGGAAGGAGTTTCAGTTGGCTGCATCCAGTCTTTTTACTTCATCTGCAAGTTAGAGTCATGTTACCAAAGCTCTGGGTCTAACCTCTCATTGATGTGCAAAAGGAGTGAGAGAGAAATGAGGCATTTTTTGTAATATCATGATTGTTGCCAAAAAGATTAACCTGCATTTGACTCTTGGCTATGATTACCTACAAAGAAGTGACAAAAATGAATATTACACAGTTTCCTCATAAAATTAACTGGGACTAGAGATAAACTGGCATTTCCCTCATTTCCAGCCAGTTTAAGAACTAGCCTTATAGACATTTACAAACTTATTAGCTGTAGATTTCCTATAATAATGAGGAAACAAATAGGAAAGATCTTCAGTTGCATCAGTCAGCGAATCTTACTAACCCCTCTGCTACCTGTCTAAATAACATCATAATGAGATAGGACCTCATTTCTCAATGGAAGCCTAAAGTTCCACCCTCAAGGAAAGCAAAACTCCAGGCTATTACAGAAACCAAAAATCCTTGAGGAAAGCCAGAACAAGCGTGAATGCTCCATTTCTCATTACAATCAATACAAAAGGGAAGTAGGTAGAAAACCCCTGCAAACAGGCTCTGACACAATGACAGACGTGAATTTAAAATTCTTCATGAAACATGAATCTCACACCGGCATTTCCAAAGTGCAGGTGCTGCTCCAGCCCAAGTTGATAGCTACCACGTGTGCTACAGAACTAGTTGCAGTTAAAACTAAGCAAAGAATCCAACTGTAGAAGGGTACGTAGCTAATTACCTTGTATTATTTAGATACACATTTAATTCCATACATTGCAAGGCAGCAAACTCCATTGTCTTCAGACAGCAAACAGCTCCACAAAATCTACAGCACATTATGGGTTTTTCACACACACACTATAAGCTTCAGAAGACTAACAACAAAAGTTTATACCATGAGGAACTAATGTAGAACAGCCAGTTTGAGGAATACTCCATGGACTCCATTCCTGCCGTCCGTCACCCCGGGCACAGACTCTGAACTGGTAATCGACATTGGGGTCGATATGTAGTACTATGAATTCCATCTCTGAGCCAACATACACATCTTCAAAGTGATTGGTAGTACTCTTGCGATACTGAAGCCTGTAGTCTTGTGGTATAAAGTCATCATCCACCTAAACAGACATTTATTCCATTAACAAGGGATCATGACCATTTCTTCCCTGGATTTCTTTGAACTACAGTGTAAACCAGTAGCAGTGCAAGTTAGCAACATTTGTCCTTTGCAAGGTAAGGTGACCAATGGCTGGTCTTTGTTAAAACAACATCCGAAACACAACATTCTTTCATACTTCTGGGAGGAATGGCAAGGAAGATAGAGCTATCAGCAGCAATTTACATAGTATGGTCCTACCAACCGTACCTTTGATTTAATGAATTATAAAGGAATGCCTTCTGAATACTGAAGAAAGCAATTAGCCAAGCGTCTGATACAAAATCTGAGGTTCTTTATTCACCCACTGTACCTACCAGAGTACCAAATATTTAAGGGCGCAGAAGTTTAATGGGGTAGGGGGGCCTGTTTATCTCTATGAGTGAAATCCTGGCCCCACTGAAATCAATGGGAGTTTTCCATTGTTTGTACAGCACCTTGCACAATGGGGCCCTACCTGCAATTACCTACTGTAATATATATCACCACCAAGCATGGATTCTACAAGATGTTTATTTCTAGGTCAATCTGTGCTTCTGACAAATACATGCCACTAAGACCTATTTCAGCAATTGCTATCTAGATGATGGTGTCACAGAATTAATATTTCTGTACCACTCATCTGTTCAGTGGGAAGTGTTATAAGCTGGTTTTTGGTTTTGGGGAAAGGGGAGGGCTGAGTGAGGTAACCTCCTGCCTCTTTCATTTCCAACAGTTTGGCCCAAGAAGAGAGGAGGAGTGGGCAGTTTTTTCAGCTAGCTCTGGTTGTAGACAGACCTGTTGCATTAACTGGCAGATGCTAGGAGATAGCAGGTACTATCAAGCAGCAAACAGGTAGCCCAGTGCCAGACTGAGTGGTCTAAGGGCTGGATTCTCACATGAAAGTCTTCATCCACACACACTTGTGCCTCAAAATCTACCATAATGTGCACCTGGATCAAACCATAACATACAATTTCTTCCAGTGTATCTTAAATCCCAAGTCAGAAGGAGAGGATTCCCTTGATGGCAGAAGAAATACAGTGCGAAAGTCACATTCAGTTTGAGAAAGAATACTTCTTTTTTCTGAAACAGGGTCTAAAAGAGAACCTGAGTGACATTCATTCAAGAGATTTTACTCACCTTACACCACCGGACTAGGATACCACCAGGCTTCTCAGTAAGTTCTTCTATCTGTACAGGCGGCCGAGATGCTACAGTCCCATGGCTGAAGATTTGATTTTTCACTATAGTAAGAAGACAGTCATCCAGCTGGGCAGATAAACAAGGCACATCAACCAAGGCGGGCACTTCTGGCAAGCTAAGGAAAGAAAAATTGCTGACATGTAAGGGAACAGCTTGTATACAATTCTATTCCAGCCAGACACTTAAAAGACAACACATGTGGGGTTGATTATTTTTTTTTTTAACTCTATATTTCAAGGGACTGGTTTTAAAAATTAGAACATTAAAGGAATTCCAGACTTCAGACTTAAAAGACGGAGGAAATAGCTAATATTTTAGGCCTAATGATGTCATCTGTGTCTCAGTAATCTTTTCTCTTTCGTTGGGATTGACAAAAACTATTCCAAACAGACAATCCATATTTCAAGAAAGACCATCTGAGGACTCAACACTACTTGAATTATCAAGGCCAACCCCTTCAGAATCTATATGTAAGTGGGACAGCAAAGCCTGAAATAAATTTGAAATAAGAGTACCTAATGTCCATTGCCTTAAAAGGGAACATAACAAAACCAAAAAAAAATCCTATGCAGTGGCATGTTAATAATGATCCTTACTGCATTCTCAAATCCCTCCACCAGACTGATGTCTCTTACCTATCCAGCTGAATGTGCAAAGCCTTTTTTGTAAAGTTGCACAGTTTTTCATTCTGCTCTCCCATGACCTCATGGATGACACACTCTCCTGGAATGAGAGAGTAAAAAAAATGTTCCTGGTAAGAAAAATGTCCCAAGAAAAACAGCCTTCATATCAAAGAATAACCAGTGCTGAAGTGAACAAACAGTTAAAAAAAAATTTCAGTGTTTTCAATGCTCCTGCAAGACACTTAGCTAGAACATATCAGTGCTGAAATTCTGTTAGTTAATAGTATATGCCTATATAGCATCCTTTGATGACAATCTTAAAGAGCTTTGTAGGAACATCCATAAGAGAGTTAGGTGATTTGACTGAGGTACCAGACAGGAACAGAGCTGGGACCAGATGCCAGAAATCATGGTTCCTTATCCTCTGGCTCCAGCACTTGACAGCCCAACTACTTTAAGAGGGAAACATCATCAGAGAAAATACGGAGCATCTTTATTGATTAGAACCTGAAAAAGCTAAAACTGGCAAAGAAATTATAACAGTTTCAACAGTGTGCAGAATCAGGCCCTGCTCATCATCATTAATGTAATCTTTTTTTAAACGTAACATTCTATGATAGTCTGTGCAGTGTAAGGGAGGGATAGATAGATAGAAAGCTTTCCAAACACATCAGCTTTGATGCCCTACATTTACGTGGAAACCCCTGAAGTTACAGGAAGATCTACAGTGACTTCTGCTTAAATCCAGCTTGGACTCTTCCCAAGTTTATCATCTGATGAGCGTACAGTGATCTGTGGGAGCTCAGTCCAGTTCCAAGTGGACAGTTGCCAACATTTAAGAAAAAAGAAAAACGCACACTATATTTGGCAGCAAAAGACTGAATGTGGATGAAGACTGAACTCCCTTCTTGCTCAGAGGTGGCCCCTCTAGAATAGAGCCACTGTATAGCAAAACTTTTACTGCCACTGTCCACATAGGAGCTGTGGCCCACTGGATTAGAAGTAGACTAGTCGCCAGGGATCCGGGAGCTCTGATATAAGGTCTTATCAGACTTATACAAGTTATGTCACCTCCTGTGGTCAAATGGAGATGGTGTTAATGCCAGCTTCACAGGAGCAGGCAAAACTATTTGGAAAGTGACAAATTGCTTTGGTGGATACAGGACTTCATTCAGACAGCCAAGCCAGCAACTTCCTTAAGCACAAAACTCACATCCGAGTGCAAGCAGCAGACTGTACGACGCGTTGCAGTTCACAAACCAGAGAGCACCATGGAAGAAACTTAAAGTTGAGACAGACAAGAACAGTGCAAGGAAACAACCAGCCCAGTCATGGCTGAAGCAGGCCACAGAATAGGTTCTCCAGTGCAGGGACACAGTCAATAGCGACATTCCTTTGTGACTAGCTATTTATTTGGTAATGATATGGAATAGTTCACCCTTAATGGGACACTTCTATTGTTTTCTGTCCCAACTGCAAATCTCCTGGAGAAAAGCAGGACTTTCCTTGCAGATATAAATGGGATGTGAGGGAGGGAAAGGTCAATGACAGGCAGTACAGTATAATCCTTGAACTTTTGTACACTATGTTTTTACTCCACAGACTCAAAATAATTTCCCTCTAGTCCCAAATGCTGGAACAAACATTCACTCTATTTTGGCAGAAACTCATTTTCCAATATAGCATAAACTCAAATCCAAAATTATTTTCTCCTACAGCAAAAGCAATTAGATCACATAGGGTGAAATTTACCCCCTGTGCAAAGGGCTAGCACAAGGATCGGCAACCTTTGGCATGCGGCTCGCCAGGGAAAGCCCCTGGCGGGCCGGACCCGTTTGTTTACCCACTGCATCCGCAGGTTCGGCCAATCACAGCTCCCACTGGCTGCAGTTCGCTGCTCCAGGGCAATGGGGGTGGAGGGAAGCGGTGCAGGCTGAGGGATATGCTGGCCGCCCTTCCCACAGCCCCCATTGGCCTGGGACTGCGAACCGCGGCCAGTGGGAGCCGCGCTCGGCTGAACCTGCGAACGTGGCAGGTATACAAACCAGCCTGGCCTGCCAGGGCGCTTACACTGGAGGGCCGCAGGCCAAAGGTTGCCAATCCCTGGACTAGCATAAGATCTATGCACCACTGAAGTTCCGCTTAGGTTTAAAATAAACTGCCAGCTTAACAGTACCAAAAACAATAGAGATCTTTTGTTATTTATGAGGGCATCTGAGATACATTTTATTTTAAAGAGGCCAAACACAATCCATTGCTTCTACTTTGGTGGTCTGGAAGTTAACTATGTGGGAATATATACCTCTGAAATTAGATACTCTCCCCCGTAACGTTCCATACTTCAACCCATTTATACTATAATCCTAGGGTTATATACCAAAATGCTAAAATACGGATCCTCATAAGCAAGCATTGATATGTTTCCACCCACTCCACCCCCAATTCTGCAGAGATCTTTAAACCTTTACTAGTGTTGGTTTAGTATAGACCCATTTCAGCCAAAACATGCTGTTCATAACATGCACTACGATCTACACCAGGGGTGGGCAAACTTTTTGGCCTGAGGGCCACATTGGGGTATGGAAATTGTATGGTGAGAGATGAATGCTCACGAAATTGGGGGTAGGGGTGTGGGAGGGGGCTCTGGACTGGGACCAATGGGTTTGGAGGGCAGAAGAGTGATCAGGGATGGGGCAGGCAGTTGGGAAACAGGGGAGGGGGTGAAGGCTCTGGCTGGGGGTGTGGGCTCTGGGTGGGGCTGGGGATGAGGAGTTTGGGGTACAAGAGGGGGCTCCAGGCTAGGATCGAGGGGTATGGAGGGTGGGATCAGGGCTGTGGCAAGGGATTGGGGCACGCAGGGGAGGGGGATGTTCAGGAGTGCATGCTCTGGGCAACGCTTACCGCAAGCAGCTCCCGGAAGCACGTGCCCCGCTCTGGCTCCTATGCGGAGGCACGGCCAGGCGGCTCTGCGCGCTGCCCCGTCCACAGACGCCACCTCTGCAGCTCCCATTGGCCGTGAACTATGGCCAATGGGAGTGCCCCCTACGGACAGGGTATCACGGAGAGCCACCTGGCCACAACTCTGCATACTATGTAGGAGCCGGAGTGGGGGTCATGCCGGCTACTTCCTGGGAGCCATGCAGAGCTGGGCAACCCCCCAACCCTGCTCCCCGACGGGAGCTGAGGGCCAGATTAAAAGGTCTGACAGGCTGGATGTGGCCCACTGGCCATAGTTTGCTCGCCACTGATCTACACTAACCTTTAAGGGAAGACTTATAGGAATGCATATTTTAAACAGCCCCCTACCTTCCTGGAGCAGGTCATCAGCTGTACTGACTCCATGTTCTATTAGTTTCTGGCATTCATCCAATGGCTTGATGCTCTCTTGTTCTATGGCATCCACTTCCTGCAGCAATAACACTAGTCGCTCATCCAGCAGCTTCCACAGGGTCCCTTTTAAATCATTAAAATGCTGCTCAAGTACATCCCTTGTCAGAGCTGCACTCTCTCTGATCTGACTCAAGACAACAGAAAAGAGAAGGATTCAGGGTGAGCAGCTGAAAAGAAATATTCCTTTATCATTGCGTATCACATTGCCTGCATTTGCTGGTGGAAAGCTCTATGCTAGGTCAACTTTTACAAAGGCTCTCAGACAATTAACAAACCTACTAGGATGGTGTCATTGTAGGATACTCATTTGATTAAGGGTACAAAGCAGGGGAGAGAAAAGGCAGTGAGGCTACCCAAGCAGAAAGACAAGAAATGAAAGCAAAGCAAAACTTGTAATCTTTTAGAGAAGGATTAAGAACAATGAGGAAAGCCACTTGAAACTGGAAGAGAGTATCCTTTAGGACAATTATCTCCCCCCATACACAAACTAAGAGTGATGAGCCTACAGTAATAGGGTCACAAATCATGTGGACAACAGGATGCCTTTGGCCATCTACGAGGTAGCCATGGCCAAAATAGCTCAACGCAAATGAGACATATTGAAAATGTAACCCATTCAAACCAAGCCAGAACATATTAAGTAAATCAATTTATTCTGGGACTTCTAGACGATAAAACTGTGGCCCTCATTACTGTAGTATTTGAGCACCTCTATCTTGAGGTATTTATTCTCACAACACCCTTGTGAGGTAAGACAGTACCATTATCCCCATTGTACAGATGAGGCAACAAAAGGGTAAGTGACTTGCCTGACATAACAGAGAAAGCTTGTAGTAGAGCAAGGACTTGAACTCACATCTCAGAAGTCCTTGGCTAGTGCCCTAACCACTGGACAACCCTTCTTCTACTTTACTCAACAGATTTCCTTTCCAGTATCTATAAACTATGTAAGTCTCCTGAGGAGAGTAAATACATTAGCAGCTTATTTATTCTCAAGTCCGGGAAATTTCTCCTCTCAGCAGAATTTGTGTTCATCCTCAACAAGAACATCAATAGACACTACTGTAACCTACGGGCTGCTCCTTAAAGCTGCAAGTCTTGAGTGGGTGCATTAAAAAGGGAGAGCAGCTCAGCTACACAAGAAGTTTTAGAACAGAGTTACAGAGCCTTAATATCAATGGTTGTATTGAAAGCTAGAGAGAGAAAGTGTCTTAGGCAATTGCATAGGACCTGTCATGTCGTTAACACATTAAGCAGCAGTGTGGTATTTCCCATCCATCCAGAGCACTAAAACAACGAAATATCCACTCCTTGTGCAGCCGGTCCTTCCCACACTCTGGATTCACGTTAGTCGTGAGAATGGCACTGCAGCACACAACATTAGAACAGAGATATAACTGTGTGTATTTTAACATGTCAAAGATCTTCACTGTTGGCTCACCACATTGTACTTGAATATTTCAGCATGCAGAGGCCTTATCCAAAGCCCATTGCAGTTAGCAGAAGGACTTCACTGACTTCATTGCGGTTTGGATTAGGCCTATCACAAATATGACCAGCCAGTATTTGAAGAAACCTACAAGTCAGCTCCACAGAGTGGCAAGAGAACAGTTTCAGTGTTTACTCGGTCTGTCCATCTGTGTGTTTGAGTCACTAATTTAACTTTAACAGGCAATTTCTAAGTTACAAGAAGACTATCACATCATCTCAAATCAGATCAGACAAGTATCCTGTCACGGCCGGTGCTCCAGAAGAGTAAGAAATCCTGCATTCAGTATCTCTTCTTTCTGCCTATATTTAGAGGCTTAACCCCAGAAGTGTGAGGGTCTGAATCCCTTCCAAAACTTTCTTTTTTTGTATTTACTATTACAACTCTGAATAGTCTTGTTATCCATATAGGTGACCAATCATTTGTTTGAATCTTACTACATTTTTTGCCTCAATCTTGGTGCAACGAGTTCCATGGGCCAACTACACAATGTGTGAAGGGGACTTTTGTTTTGTTTTTAAATCAGCTGGAAATGGATCACCTTTGAGTTTCATTGAATGTTTCCCTTCTTCTTTTATTACGAGTCAGGGTGAACAGTGACTATGCCACCTTATCCATTTTGATTCTATGGATATCGTAAGAATCTTTATTAGAAAAAGTTGTTGTTACAAAAAGTTTACTACAAAGTCGATTAAGAACCCATTGCATAGGATTTTTTTTTTTTTTTAGGAAGGAAATATTTGAATACGTGAAAAATTAATCACACGCTAAAACTTAGAATTAAACACTCCACTATGAAGTGATTTTATGATTTACACACATAAGGAAATGCTGTAATACAAGCCAAGCCCTAGATGTCATTTCTAGATCTTTAGAAGTACTGACAACTAACACAGGAAGCTCTTGGGTTAGGTAAAGTAAATTTCCTCTTCAAGCAATCTTCATGAGCCTCTGCAGCTGCCACACAGCTTGGCTTCCCCTCACTTGTTATTTTACGATTTAAGAAAAAAAGGAAGTGTTTGGCGGTGTATATGCGAGGCAGGGGTGGAGGATGACAGAAGAGAATGGCTGTTCCCCCAAACCCATTACTGTTTTAGATGTGTATACAAACTCAATCAGTATCAGAATCTCAATGCTAGAGCTAGGGATGTGCAAAGAGCAGAGAGGACGAAAATACTGAAAGTAAAAACACACACAGAGGCTCGAGAATGGACTTGAGTACTGTAGTAAAATGGTCCTAAAATGGAGGTTGATGCTGCAGTGCTAAGTGGTCCTGCTAGCTGTAGCCCAGTCTAGGAGTCTTGAGATTTCCAAAGGCTCTTGTCCCCATGTGCATCCTGCATAGTTGATATGTCCTCCTTTGTCAGATCTCTCGTTAGCATAAACTCAACTGCGAACAACTCAGCAGATGACTGAGCCCACAGCGGAAAGTGAATCCAGGGGAACAGAAACAAATGCATACAAGCACAGAACCATACAGCAAAGAGATCAACTAAAGTCGCAGGAACAAGATTCAGTACTAACGAATGCAAAGTCCTGTACTCAGGGAGAGGAAACAAACAGCACAAATAAAGGTGAAGGTAACTAAGCAGTCACATCCACCAAAGTAACAGAGCAGTTATACTCACCGTGCTAAATCAAGTTTACTGTCATTTGTTCCATTATATGTTATGTTAATAAGCAGCACTACCACTGCAGCAGGGATTGCAAAGTTTGGATGAGAGCAGCAGTCCCCAAACTTTTCAGGGTCACACCTCCTTTACCCCATCTGTCCCCCCTCCTTCCAAGCCAGGGCCAGGAGTGGGGACAGGATGCGAACAGGGGTAAGGGGGCCAAGGCCACAGCTGGGGGCAGGTGTGTGTCCAGGAGTTGGGGCCCCGGGCCAGGAGTGGAGCCCCAGCTGCAGGGCCAGCAGCCAAGGTCAGAAGCAGAGCTGGGTGGCATTCCCTCCCTGCCCCCCATGGGGGTTGGCCCAGGCCTCAGCGCACTCCCCCAAACAGTCCTCCACCCCTCCTGTGGGGCGGGGGGACACTCCAAAGTTTGAGGACCTCTGGACTAGAGGCGTCTATGAGGCTCATTACCTTGAGCAGTTTGCAATAACAACAACTTTGAAAACCACTGTGATTAATGAACATTAATCTTTCACTTGGTCATAACATCAGGGCACTAACCCACATAGATTTACAACAGAGTTCTGTGGTGATGGGATTAGTTTCAAGGAAATTACCTGATCACAACAGAAATGAGGAGTCTGGTGGCACCTTAAAGACTAACAGATTTATTTGGGCATAAGTTTTCCTAGGTAAAAAACCCCACTTCTTCAGACGCATGGAGTGAAAATTACAGGTGCCAGAATTATTATACTGACACATGAAGAGAAGGGAGTTACCTCACAAGTGGAGAACCAGTGCTGACAGGGCCAGTTCGATCAGGGTGGATGTAGTCCACTCCCAATAATTGATGAGGAGGGGTCAATTCCAAGAGAGGGAAAATTGCTTTTGTAGTGAACCAGCCACTCCCAGTCCCTATTCAAGCCCAAATTAATCGTGTTAAATCTGCAAATGAATTGTAGCTCAGCAGTTTCTCTTGGAAGCCTGTTTTTGAAGTTTTTTTGTTCAAGTATGGCTATTTTTTGTGTCCAGGGAAACTGAAGTGTTCTCCTACCGGCTTTTGTATGTTACCATTCCTGAGGTCTGATTTGTCTCCATTTATTCTTTTACGTAGAGACTGTCCAGTTTGGCCAATATACATGGCAGAGGGGCATTGCTGGCATGATGGCATATATCACCTTAGTAGATGTGCAGGTGAATGAGCCCCTGATGGTGTGACTGATGTGGCTGGATTCTCTGATGGTGTCACTAGAGTATATATGCGGACAGAGTAGGCAACAGGGTTTGTTACAGGGATTGGTCCCTGGGTTAGTGTTTCTGTGTCATGGTGTATAGTTGCTGGTGAATATTTGCTTCAGGTTGGGGGCTGTCTGTAAACGAGGACTGGTCTGCCTCCCAAGGTCTGTGAGAGTGAGGGATCATTTTCCAGGATAGGTTGTAGATCGTTGATGACGTGCTGGAGAGGTTTTAGCTGGAGGCTGTATGTGATGGCCAGCGGTGTTCTGCTATTTCCCTTGTTGGGCCTGTCCTGCACTAGGTGACTTCTGGGTACCCGTCTCACTCAACTTTTACTTAAATCTACAGTACCCACGTGGGGAAGTGAGGAAACAGATTGACAGAGCAAGACAGGTACTCAGAAGTCACCTACTACAGGATAGACCCAACAAGGGAAATAGCAGAACACCACTGGCCATCACATACAGCCCCCAGCTAAAACCTCTCCAGCACATCATATTTATGCCTGCATCTGTAATTTTCACTCCATGCATCTGAAGAAGTGGGTTTTTTACCCATGAAAGCTTATGCCCAAATAAATCTGTTAGTCTTTAAAGTGCCACCAGACTCTGCATTGTCTTTGTGGATACAGACTAACACTGCTACCCCTCTGACACTTGATCACAAGAGAAAAATTCTGTATGATTTGAAAGATCACTCCACAAGATGAACTAACACCAAGAGTGTTCTCAGGTCTACAAAAAGCAAAGACATTCAGGGTATGCCTACACTGAAGAGTTAAACCAGATAATGGGTACCTGAGTCTGAATGCATGGGTATGAAGTCAAGCGATTATATGAGAATCTTCACTTTGATTTTTTTCCTTAAAAGTAGATTTCTATCTTTCAAGGTTGCAGAAGAAAAACTTTAAAACATGAACTCTAAAAGCCCCCAAACCAGAAGGTTGATAAAAACTCCAAAATTTTAACCTCTCATTATTTTTAAGACAATCTCATGATCGGGGGGAGGGGCGGGGGGCAGATTAATTAATTTTTACTTCTGGGAGCTGGCAAAACAGGGGCAGTTCTCATCTAGAGCTGCTCAGTCTACCTGCATCAGTTTTGCTCAGATCATGTTCAGAAGATTTCCCGCCTCCCGCCAAAGTGCCAGAGACTTGTTTTAAACTGAAGCGTAGAGGCCACATCATCTGAATCTGTCCCAGAAAAGTGAGGGGTGTGTTCCAGCCCATGGACTAGGTGTGTCCCTACCCTGCCCCCCACTCAGTGTACCCCAATCCCTTCCCTCTATTTCCTCTGCCCCAGCACAGCCCCGCCCCCGCCAGCACCAGGCCCCTGCACTCACCGGCACAGCTCTGTGCCCAGCTCCCCTTGACCCCATGCCCTGCCCCAGCGCCCTCAGCTCTCACCCCAACCCCCAGGCCCCGGGCTGCGCTCCCAGTGCCCCACCTGCTTGCGCGCCTGCTGCAGCCCCCGCAGCCTCTGCTGCAGCTCCCGTCGGTAGCTCCGCGCCGCCTCCACGCTCTCCCGAGCCTCCTGCAGCAGCGCCTCGCCCTCCGGATCCATCCCACTCCCTGCCCGGGCTGTGCGGACCCGCTGCTGGCAACAGCCGCCCGGGCTGGCCTCACACCCGGAAGCGAGCCACATCCGGGCAATGAGCCAGGCAGGGGGGCGGGGCACACGTTTAGGGTTTTTTTGTTGTTGTTGTTTTAAATCAAGGAAAACTTTATCGATACCTCAAAATGTAGATATGGCACACAAGCTAGCATTGGTGGAGCAGAAGGAAAGCAGTCACCACACCCAGGTCCTGACTGCAAAAAGCCCATTCAGAATTCAAGGCTACCTACGTTCATTCAGGCCCATCCCCGAAAGCAACCACATCATTATACTTATGTTACCTAAGACAAATACATTGATATGTACAATAAATTACCATTGAATTTATTGCTACATTTTACATGTCTACACACTAGTAAACTATTAATTCACTAGAGCAATGAAAATATAGTCATTGCACTAAAATTAAACTATTTTTAATCTGAAATTTAAAAGTCACTCTGTAACACAGGAGAAAGGATGGTCTGGGGTTAGGATACCAGCCTGGGGCTTGGGAGAACTAGGTTCCATTTCCTGCAAGGCCTCAGGCAAGTCACTTAGATTTCAGTGGAAGCTTGGAACCTAAATACCTTTGTGGATTGGGGACTTGGTTGTTTTGTGCCTCACTTCCCCATCTAGAAACTGGAGATAATAGTACTTTCTTTCCTCACACAGCTATTGTGAAGATAAATACCGCGGAAGATTGTGAAGCACTCAAGTGGGAAAGTAATGGGAGCCAGATAAGTACCCAGGATAGATACATAGTATTAATTACTTAGAGCTTTTCTACACTGGCAATTTACAGCATTGCAACTTTCTCACTCAGGGATGTAAAAAAAAAACATCCCTGAGCGCAGCAAGTTTCAGCACTATAAAGCGCCACTGTAGACAGTGTCCCAGCATTGGGAGCTTTGCCAGTGTAGACTAGCCCTTATATGATGTATCTAGCCTTGCAAAAATCAACTTGTCCAATCATGAGGGACAAGTCATTTTTTTCTTATGCACTTAAGGCCCTGATACTGCAAGTAACTCCAGCTGGGTTTACCTCTACACCTACACTGTGTCAGGCCCTATCATATTATACTATAGTAGGTCCCATTATATTAGGCAAAGTACAAATACATAATAAGAAGCAGACCTTGCCCCAGTCTAAACAAACTAGACTGACAAATGGTGGGAGGAAAAAGTGAGGCACAGAGAGGTGAAGTGACTTGCCCAGTGTCACACAGCAGGTTAGTGGCAGAATAGGGAACAGAAACATGCCTCCTGAGTCTCAGTCCAGTGCATTAGCCACTAGTTTGTGTGCCTCTTCTCTCTCCTATATAACACTTTAATTAGGACCCACACTTGCAAACTTACACGTTCGATTTTAATGCACCATGAGTAGTCCACTGAAGTCTCATAAGGCATTAAGTTAAACACATACATAGGTCTTTGTGCAATCACAGTCATAGTGCAATAGTACCCAAAAGCACTAATCAGGATTGAGGCCTTACTGTGCTAGGCACAGAGGAAGCACTGTTTCAGAGCTCATGGCTAATCAAAAGACACAAAATCATATTTAAAAAAAATGTAATGCAACTCTTGATTTCGGGAAGACAGCAGGCACTCCCCACTACCCAAGACTCTTGCCAGGCAGACCTCTTCCTAAACAGTCGTTAGCCCTTCTCTTGGGCTCAGCTTCTATGCTTCCTAGGCTCCAGCCTGTCCCTTCTCACCTTCTACTATAGGTCCCTAAACCACTGGGTTGCAGGGCAGAAGCCTCAAACTGCCCCCTTTCTTTCTTTCCCAGGGGCTCTTCTCACCTATGCAACTCAGCCTCCTCATTGGCATTGGCCCTTTTCTGGCTGTCTAGCGAGCCTCCCCCTCCTGAGCTGAGGAAGCGCTCCCAGATTCCCTCTGAATGGCTACAGCCAGCCACTGTACATACAACAAACCTGGTTCTTAGACATGTGCTCCTCCAGCACGTGACCCAGCTAGCTGTCATTTCTTTCACCCAAACCTGGCACAGGTGAGCAAGCCCAGCCCCCTTAGAGAGCCAGCTCACTCTGACACTGATGGTGCACTGTATAGGTACCCCAGGGTGACTTCAAGGCCCAGAAGGCAGTGGGAGCATGTGACCTACACGCCGCATTTCTAAGGAAAGACCAGTTAAGATTATCTCCTGTGGGGACCCCCATTCCGAGATGACTGAGACGAGGCTACTTTGCATTTGCAGAAAGTTTGACCTCTATTGCCTCCCATTTCTACCTTCAATTTTACATCATGACGCTATACGCGCCCCACCCCCTTTTCCTCAACGGTGCGAAGTCCCAACTGACAGCGACAAGCCCCTGCTTCGCCGCTAGACCTCGTGACTCCACGACGGGAGGAGGCGTGACCAGTTGGCGCTTAGATCACGTGACCCTAGACAGGCTTGTCCCCGGGGGAGCGGGAGTCGTGCCAGCATCACGTGATGCGGGAAAGGCTTGATGTGCAGGCCTGCTCTGGTCACGTGGACCGGTTGGCCTCGCCCCCCTCTCGCGCCGGGCTCTCCGAACGTGTCCCGCGCGCGCTTTTCTGCCTGGGTGCTTCCGTCGCGCGTTAATTCCTGTCAGGCGGCTTCGGCCGGGCCGGGCGCTCTTGCCCCATGGCTCTGGGGCAGGGGTCTCCCTGGGACTGAGGGATCCTGCTTCCCCCCACCGCGGGGGAGTGGATGATGGGGAGAGTGACCATGGCCGCGGCGGCTCCTTGTGTCCCGGGGAAGGACAGTGACGCCCCGGTGAGACACCCGGGTTCGGTTGTGGGAGGGACGTGCTTTGGGGTGGGCTTCATGGCGCCTGCGGGGGCTCTGGCTTTGAAATGTAAGGGGTGGTGGAGGGTTCTGGGGTCGGAAATCCTTCTCCTCCTGTTGTGCTGTGAAGTGGATCTTCTAAGTCGGGGGCTGTGGGGCGTCGTCCTGGGGCTTGAGCAAGGAGCTGGGGTGCAGCGAGGTGAGGGACATGTTACTGGGGGGCTGATGGGGATAATGTGGTGGAACAAAGCAGGGATGTGATGGGGCAGGGACGGTCTTGCTGTACAGCACCTAGCGCAGCAGGCTCCTGGGCCATGACTGGGGTTCCTAGGCACTCTGGTAAGAGTAATAATGCTAATAAGTGATGGTTTGGTACTGCCATCTGAAGAGGTTCAGGGGCTCTGATGTGGTGCTGTGGAGCAGCTTCACAATGCAGCATTGTGGGTTTCCCGTGGTGTGGGATTGCACTTTACAGATGTCCTGGTTCTGGGGGGTGTATGTTTCATGCTGATGTTGCATCAGGAGTTACTGTGGGGTGGGGGTTGTTGTTTTACTGTTTGTAAAACTTCTCTAAATGCTAAATATTAATGAGCTAAGACATGAAGATTCAACATGAAAATGTTGTCCTGTT
Organism: Chelonoidis abingdonii; assembly: GCF_003597395.2. Classification (NCBI taxonomy): domain Eukaryota; kingdom Metazoa; phylum Chordata; order Testudines; family Testudinidae; genus Chelonoidis; species Chelonoidis abingdonii. The sequence continues at coordinate 23,819,955 of NC_133781.1, forward strand.
GCATCCCACCAACCCATCATCCCAGTGGTAAATGTCAAATAACAACTGTTACCTTGAATTTATACATCACTAATGCTACCAAAGTTATGCTCAGTCTTTTTATTCATAAGGTTTGTGGATTCCCTGAAGGCTGAAGGAGTCCACTCAATTTATCTCCTACAACAAAAACTGTAGTGTAGTGTAGCCTGTTGTTGATATTTAAGGCCTCATCTATCCACAATATTTTAGCCGTTATGAATGTGGTTGATTTTTACTGAAACAGATCATTTGTACACCCTATTATTGAAACTGTTATACTGGTATAAAGATAGTTCCTTATTGTAGTATAGCTTATGCCCCTAATTTTATGATAATAATTTGTACTGGTATAAGGACCTTTGTACAAGTACATCTGCATCCACTCTAAGGGGTTGTGCCACTTTAATTATACTGGTTTTCAACCAGTATAGAGTAGTACAAGAACTGAGTGTAGACCATCCCTTACTATCAAATTCATAGGCCAATGGAAGAAGCATAACAATTTATTACAAAATAATGACATTTATACATTGAAGTTGGTTCAGTGATACCATTACAAATAAATGGTACTGGTCATATATCAGAGAAAGATGTAACAGATTATTTTCTGTCTTGAAAAAAAATTAGAATGTAGTTTCTTTTCCTTGAGACATATTTTAATATTAATATTTGCATTTCAATAATGCCTTTAGGCCCCAAACAATATCAGGTTGGACTAGGTGGTGTACAAAGGTGCACTTTGGTCACTGCCCTGAAAAACTTAATCATAGATCATTTTTCTTGAAGATAGGCTTCCTTAACTAAGGTAGTCCAGGATCCTTTCAGAGCTATTTTAGGCCCTGATCATGCAATTAACTTCATGCAGGCAGACCTCTGTGCAAAGTCTCTCTGCAGTCTTTGTGGCTGTGCAGAGGTGCAGGGGTCTACTCTGCAGAGTGAATTTCAAGTGAGCTTCCCTACCCAAGTTGCTGGATAGCTTTATCTAAAGTTAAAACATCTGTTGAAATACACCAACATATGTGTTTTCCTTAGAGAAAGACTTAATTTTTTTTTTATTCTGTTAAATAATTTGGCAATGTACTATTCAGTGTTACCACCTTACATACCTCATTAGTCCAAGTAACTGTTACTCATTGTTAAAATTAATGTTGAACTTTTCTTTCTTGTAGCCATGCAAGAAACAAAGAGAGGATGATCCCCCTATAAAAACAATTACAAAATATTTTTCACCATTAGCAAGAACAGTGGATAAAGTGTCACCACCAAAATCTAACAACATATTGGATTATTTTAAAAAGACTTCTACAAATGAGAAGACCACTTTACTCATTGGAGTTGGAGAAAATAAAATAAACCAGTCTTACCAGCTGTGTGTTGATGATGGCAAAGATTGTAAATCACCTTTGAGACCTTCTTCAAAATCTTTTTCAAAGCTGAAAAGGAGAGGGAATAGAGTTAATTTAAATAGTAAATTAAGAGATATTAAAACACCTGAGAATCAATATGTGATAGAAATTAATAGCAATGACAGTACAGATATGATGAAACCAAAGGAAGAATGTTTAAATACAAGTTTTATTGATAACAGTGCTTCTGCTTTACTTGCCCAAAAATATGTAGAAGAATTAGCAGCAGATAATCAGCAAAGCAAAAACTCTTCAAACAGAGTCACCTGCAGAAAAGGTGCTAAGAAAACTGGATCGGAACTAAATGTATCAAAAAATTACATTAAAAAATCAAGGAAAAGAAAGCACAAAGATGATACTGATTTGTCTGAAAATTCCTCCTCTGAAAACCAGCTGAATGAAAAGGAACTAAAAGATAAAAAACAAATCGCATCTTCTAAAATAATTGAAAGTAAGAGTACTGTAAGTATTTCAAGCCTTGAAGTTAATGTGGATAAGACATCACAGTTAAATGATAGTACAGTCACAGTGTCATTTGAGGACTTTTTGAAAAGTCAAGGAGAAAATAAAGTGGATCAAATTCCAGAAACCAAAATGCCAACACTAAACAATTTTATTATAGCAAGCGAAACAGACAAAAGTGATAGTACCAGTGTCCCTGAAAATGGCGAGGATTCTCACCAACTACCTCTTCGGACAGTAACTGTCCTTGCACAGATTCATCCCGTTCCCCCAAAATCTCCCTCTCTGCTAAAGGAGCAAAAGGTTTCTAGGAAAATAGCTTCTATCTTTTTGAAGCAAAAAGGGTATGAAATAGAAAGAGAGAGCAGTCCATCTGTTTTAGAGATTGAACAGACTGAACAAATGACTCAAAAAAGAAAATCTAATGTAGTTATAGAGGAGGAAGAATTGGAGTTAGCTGTACTAGAAGCTGTAGGTCCTGAAGCTGTGAAGCCAAAATGTACTGTAGAAGAAAGACATCAATTTATGAAAGCTTTTAGACAACCAACATCTGCTACGGTAAAAAGTGGAGTTAAAAAAATATCTGGAAAACTGAAGGAAGTCAGTGAAAAGCCTTCAAAACAAAATGAGGGAATGGAAGAAAGTGAACCAACCTCAAATACAAGACCTGAAAGTGAAATACTAAAGGATTATATTGACAAACATTCACACTGCAGTACCAGAAAAAGTAGTACTACTAAGGAGAGAACTAATATGCTTAAAAAGAAAAGAAAGAAGGTTTTGGAGACTAAAGAAACAAATGTTCCAAATAGTAATGGAAATAATGAAAATACTGGGGCTAATGCTAATATTAAGGAAAAACCCTTAGATGATATAAGAATCTTATCACATCTGAAACAGAATGAATTAAGGAGGAGCCTAAGGCAAAAGAAAATTGAAACCTTCAAAAACATTACGCCTGAAAAAGCTAGGATTAGTAATACAGTTTCTGAGAATGCACTAGGTGATAGTCCCCTACATGCTTCCACACCAAAATCAAGCAATAGATCCTTGAGGAAAAGCAACATGTATAAAGCTGAAGTGATTACAGTACTCTTTGATGCAAAGAGCCCAATAAGGTAAAAGTTTGCATTTTTAGAATATCTGGTATGTTTTGCTTTGGTAAATAATTTTTATCTACTAGAATGGTTGTTTATATAAATTTTAGCATTAAAAGGCAGGATATAGGTGGTAAGTGGATTGGGAAGCATTCCTAAGTTTCCTACAAACTGGCGGGCCGGTTGAATAGCAACATGGAAGAACTGAACTTTTGACTGGTCTTAGAACTAGTAGAGCCCTATGCTGCAGCTGCTGTGTATACCTGGAACTTTGCAGCATTAGGTCTTTAGTCCAAGTCTGGAGATTCATTTCTTGCATAGATGAAATAGTATTGTTACATTCTGGAGCATGTTTGCAGTTTTGGCATGTGGGAAGATGTTGCAACTTCTGCTAATCTGTTGAAAAGCAGATCACAATAGGTGAGTAGAAAATGATATGCAAGTTTAAGTATCCTCAGATGGCTAAGAATTCCCTCTTATATTTACCCAAGTCCAAATTCTGATTTTTTTTTCCAGGTTTTGTTTTTAAATCAGTGGAATGGGATAGGGAAGCAAAATTTCCTATTCTGACTGTGTCTGAGAGCTTTAAGAATAAATGAACTACAGTAACTTGACACACTTGGAAATATTCTCTCTCTGACATGAATGTTAATGTCATTTGAGTGTATGCTTGTGCTCAAAGGAAAAATACATTTAGCTCCTTTATTCATTAGGATTTTTGCATCTGTTGATAAGAGTCAGTCTTAAATTCCAATGAATCTGAGGTGTAGACTGATGCCTCCTTTAAAAAAAAAATAATTTCATGATTTTTTCCTTGTTTAGAATGAAGTTTACTCGAATTAATGCATCTAAAAAATCTGACAAAGCTGGAGCAATGGAAAATGAAGAATTTATTCCAAGAAATATAAAGGTAGCTTAAATAATCAAGTCTGTTATGTGTTTGTTTGAAAAGTTACTTGTAGAACATTAAAGTAAATAAATGTAGCACCTTCTTGTTCCCCATTGTGTAATGTTAATCAACTAAGACTTGAAAAAGCCATTCCCCTCAGGTGTACTGGTAAATGAGAGGACCTAAATCTTGAGTTGTTACAGAACTTAAGCTAAAATTTTTAAAAATAAAATACATTTGGAAGATTAGTGTAATCAGATGCAATGTTTGTTTGCAGGAAGATGGATCCAGTGGCATTAGCTTTGCCAAGATACATCTGAATGAAATGGGACTTCTGTTTTACTGCTGTTACTCAGGATACTGTGGATAGCAGTAAAACAGTCAAAAAATCATGTCATGTTCCTGCTGTAGCTTGGGAAAAGCATAAGTAGCAACTGAGGCATGCACTGGAATTCTTAATTAGAGGGAAAAGACCCAAATACTGAAGGCTGTGGGGAGGAGGGAAAGATAGAATTGTCTGTCAGGGAGAGATATCAACATCATTGAGGATGCTGTGCAGGGATATCAAGAGTCAGAAAGCTCCTTCTCTAGCTGCTCTGAGGAAGGGAGTGAAGCTTCAATTATAAGGCATCTTCTGACCAGAGGCTGATACAAAATACAGAGTCTCTGATCCGGGCCCAGGGATAGCATCTTGTTCTAAATAGGCAAGGTTGGGCTTTTTGTCACCACCAGGCCTCCCAGTTTCATTCATCTCTACTTCTGGCTCATAGGTTTACACCTCCAGCATGGGAGGGCTGAATTTCGTTTCAGGTGGATAGATAACCAGTATACAGTTTTGATGATGATGCAGTACCTTAGTCTTGAACACGTTTCAGTAGGTGTGAAGCTGCTTTTTACAACATACCTGAGAAATCTTTATCAGAATGATACTGTTGTACAGTTATATGGCAGAAACAAGCCACCTTAGACTTGGCACTACCTGGCATTCTAGTTGGTGTTAGCAGCAGCAGGAGCAAAGATTATTCAGAGACTCAAGTGTCTCCAGAACTGGGTTGATCATATTGGGTGCAGTACAAGAAAGCTTAAATTATTATTGCCTGTGCTCTACTTGTTTGTTTCATGGATAAATTATAAAATCTCGTTGTATGGCTGTCAGGCGTCTTCATGGACGATATATTATTTTTAATTTAATGTTTGTATCTTATCTGCTCCATAGTGTCTGCTGCTGCTGCTCCACACTTAATTTTTTTTTTTAATCTTTAATAGCAATCCCTTCCCTTCTGCTCTGATAACTTGTGCGGTGTCTTTGTAAAAGTGGTATCCAGTAATAGCAATAGACTTGTAAGAGTTATGGTCCTCATGATGATCACAGTTTAGCCAATATTATCTATTTTGGGGAACACCCTATGGGCCTGTGTCATACCAAAGATGAAATTAGATTATCACAATGGCCCCTTCTGGCCTGTGAATCCATGAGTCTCCTGATCATGTGCTTGTGTAAGATGGGACCAAATAAGATTTCCCTTAAGGAAAAAAATGATTCCCACGATCATTTTATTTCCTTGTAAATTGTATGTCACATGAGCTTTAAGAATGATGTAACTTATGTAGACTATTTTTTATTTAAATGTAGAATATAGGCTATAAATGGTCAGGCATTTTTGTTATTTTGTACTTTGTTGCTAGATGAGCTGTACTTCTAAAAATATATCCAAAGCTAAACAATTGATTGAAAAAGCAAAGGCCATACAACATAATAGATCAAAGGCTAATGAACATACCCCAACACCTGTAAGACGCTCGTCTCGACAGCAAGCTCTTGCTGAAAAGAAAAAATTCCAAGAAAATGAAGTAAGTTTGCAAATTTTGAGTAGTATAGAATTCATATTGCTTTTAAAGTTTAGATAGTCTCATTTAAGTAATAATTTCATTTTAATGTCTTACCCTATGTACATATTTCTGCTATGGGATAATGTGAAGTGAATGGGGATGATGTGGTAGCATAGTTTTGGTTTTACACTATTAACTTGTATGAGCTGAGTCTGAAGATTAAGGGATCATTCCTGCAACCATATGGGCTGGGGAATCAGACTCTAACAGGACATAGTTTAATATAGTATTCTGATTGAGGTTTTTACTTTAAGTAAAAAATGTCAATTTTATTAACAAGAAACGGGTCATTTACCCAGAAGATGCAGGATCTTGGTTTCTTTAATATCCCTAGTAGTTACAACCAAAAAGGATGGGGATGGCCAGAAATATATGACCTATAGGCATAACTGTTCCTAAACAGAATGACATCTCATGGACAGTTTTTGGAAAAAAAAAGTTCTGAAATTACACCACTTTCACAATGTTCCTTCCTTTTTGTAGGAAAAAAGCTCACTCGTGTACTTGCTGCCTGAGTTGATTTTTTTTCCTGTAACTTTCTCTTTATACCCCTCTGTAGGAAACACAAGTAGAACTGTTACATAGAGCAATTTTCGAGCTTTGCAACGGTGTCTAATTTATCAGCTCCAGCAATACTCATCATTAATTGGTAGTGTTCACAATTGGAAACAGTAAAAGAAACAATTTTGGGAGGAAGTTGTATTTCATTTTTTATCAATTTCTTTTTGTTTCCTGTCCAGGATTCAGTAATAATTTTAGACTCAAGCCCAAGTAGTACCACTGCTACTACACTGAGTGTGGAGAAAAAGCAAAAGAAACTTCGAAGTTTAAATGATGTATTAGGGAAAAAATCTAGAAATATGAAGGTTACTAAGAGCTCACACGGTAATTGGATTTAAATAAACATTTCATTTTTATTTCAACGTATAAAGTGCCAATCTTGAACACCAAGACCTATTTTGACTTCTGATTTGTGTGCTACGCTAATAGATAATTAACAACAAAGAAACTATGTGTATATGTCCTCTTGACAGCGTCCTTTAAATAGAGTAGAACAATTTTGGAAATCTCTAATTTAAAGAAACTAAAATAATTTCTGATACTCCACCATTCCTCTTCGTCGTCCTGCTAATTTATGTGGTTTTTATCATCATACTTTTATACACTTGTACTGAAGGAGAGGCTGACTATGCACAAATTACTGTCTGATTTGCAAGGTAAAAGTGAAACTAGAGAAAAATATTTAACAGTGCCAAGTAAAATATTTTTAGACAGAAGATTTTTAAGTTGACAGTGTCTCGCGAGCGAGAAATCTTTAAGGGAATTAAGTTACAGAATAAGTCTTTCATGAAGAAAAGTATAGTAGATTTTAGGAATATTGCTATACGTAACACACAAATATCTAATATGGAGATGAAATTAGGATGAAAACATAACTGTAGCAATTATTTGGATGTTAGTACTAATCCAGATCTGCTTTATTTTTAAAGGAAAAGTAGGAATCCCACCTTCATTCCTGGGCAAAAAAGCTCAAAACATTGCAGATGAACCAATCCTAATTTTTGATGAAAGCAGGTCAGTCCAGTACAAATTGTGGATGATTTATGAGAAATGTATTGAATTCTTTCATGGTCATATTGAAATACCCAGGTTTCTTTGTAAGCCTGTCATGTTACATAATATTTAAAGTACACATCAAAATGTAGTAAAAAACGTTTTAGGTTTCAATATCAATTGGTATGTTACATATTAAAATGTTACGGGCTGATTTTTGTACTGTTGTTGTTGTTGAGTCCTTTTATGTTGCTCAAAATCTAAACCTGCATTTAGTTAATAATGACTGTAATATGAAACATGTTAGAATCATAGAACTGGAAAGGACCTCAAGAGGTCATCTAGCCTAGTTCCCTGCACTCAAGGCAGGACAAAGTATTATCTAGACCATCCCTGACAGGTGTTTGTCTAAACTGCTCTTAAAAATCCCCAATGATGGAAATTCTACCACTTCCCTAGGCAGTTTATTCCAGTGCTTAACCACTCTGACAGTTAGGAAGTTTTTCTTAATGTCCAACCTAAACCACCCTTGCTGCAATTTAAACCCATTGCTTCTTGTCCTATCCTCAGAGGTTAAGAACAACAATTTTTCTCCCTCCTCCTTGTAACAACCTTTTATGTACTTGAAAACTGTTATCATGTCCTCTCTGTCTTCTCTTCTCCAGAATAAACAAACCCAATTTTTTTTCAATCTTTTGTCATAGGTCATGTTTTCTAGACCTTTAATCATTTTTGTTCCCCTTCCCTGGACTTTCTCTAATTTGTCCACATCTTTCCTGAAATATGGCGCCCAGAACTGGACACAATACTCTAGTTGAGGCCTAATCAGCACATAGTAGAGTGGAAGAATTACGTCTCATGTCTTGCTTACAATACTCCTGCGAATACATCACAGAATGATGTTTGCTTTTTTTGCAACAACATTACACTGTTGACTCATACTTTGCTTGTGATGCACTATGATCCCCAGATCACTTTCCATAGTATTCCTTCCTAGACAGTCATTTCTCATTTTGTATGTGTGCAACTGATTGTTGTTCCTTCCTGAGTGGAGTACTTTGCGTTTGTCTGTATTGAATTTCATCCTGTTTACCTCAGACCATTTCTCCTGTTTGTTGAGATCATTTTGAATTTTAATCCTATCTTCCAAAGCACTTGCAACCCTTCCCAGCTTGGTATCATCCGCAAACTTTGTGTACTGTCTATGCCATTATCTAAGTCATTGATGAAGATATTGAACATAACCGGACCCAGAACCGATCCTTGCGGGATCCCACTCGTTATGCCCTTCCAGCATGTCTGTGAACCACTGATAATTACACTGGGGGAACGATTTTCCAACCAGTTATGCACCCACCTATAGTAGCTCCATCTAGGTTGTATTTCTCTAGTTTGTTTATGAGAAAGACATGTGAGACAGTATCAAAAGCCTTACTAAAGTCAAGATATACCACATCTACCATATCTTCTTAAAATATACCTTAGAACTGTGGGAACCAGGAAGATTAGTGTATATTCCACTTTCAGGTTTTTTACTCTTAGTAAACCTTAGTGTTTAGCAGCGATTGTAATATGTAAATTATCTGTGGCGCTGTTCAGGGCAACTGTACCTATATTTGCCCTCAGTGGTCCAGCAGTGGCACCCACTCTGAGGGTATCGACTCCCTTGTACACTTCCTGTCTCTGGAGAAGACATGTATGCCTATCTCCAGTCTGACAGGGGTGACTCCAGGCTGAACAGTTTCCTGCCTTCAGTTTATTATTCCCAGAAAAAGACAGTATGTTCAAGCAGGTTTCTTTTTGCCGCCTTTTCAGAGAGTAACAACAGTGTAATTGCCCACAGTTATAAGTTACCACACAGTTCTTACTAAGCAAGCATATTTTATTCTTAAGGTAAAAGCAGGACAGAGAGAATTTGTTAAAAACAATAAAGAAACTAAATGCATGTTAATAAACTTACCAGAGTTCAACCCCTCATAAAAACAAAGGCTCTGGCAGAAGTAGTCCTTCAAATTCCACCTAAGGTTTTTTTTTGTGTTTCATGTTCATCACAGCTTCTACCTAGAACAAGCACCCAATCTTATGGGGCCTCAGTAGGCCGAAGTCTTTCCAGTCCTTCCCTAAGGCTGGGAGCCCACCATGGACCAGAGGTCCTGTCCTTTAGCTGGATCAGAACAAAAGCCCTGAGTCAGTTGATGGCCAAATTATTTATCCCTATGTCCTTTCTTTGTTTGTTGGTCTCTAGAGAATCCACTTTGAACCTTTTGAAGAGACCATGGATAGGCAATCAGCCAGACAATGGGTCCCCTCATCAGGGTGAAACTTCAAAGGTGTGATAATCAGAAGAATTATGTTAGCATATCCCCCTTCTCCTAGAGAAGTTGTATGCAATTTCACAATAACATCTAAACAATTTCATTTTTAATACAATGGGTACCACAGGTATTAAACTTAATTCAGGACTGCACATCTGACAGTTTGGAATGAGTCAAATTGCTGGTAGGGATAAGTAAACTTTATCCATATTAAACACTGTTGTGAACTCTGCATGCTTGGTAGCTTGATTGCTTTTCATTGTCACTTATTTTATTTAAAGCCAAGATACATCTGAAAATTCTCAAGACGATGAGCAGTTCAAAGCAAAACGTGAATTTTTGATGAGTGGTTTGCCAGAGTCTCTAAAAAGGCACATTGCAAAGAAAGCAGCGGTATTAGAAGCATACTCTGTGGCAAGTTGCTGTTTTCAGAGAGTTGTCCATGTACAGCAGAAGGATGATCGTAAGTTTTTATTTGTCTGTGAGCCTGTGTAAATTCAAGTAGATCTCTAGGAGATCTATGTTGAAAATTAAAGGTTCAGAGACCAAGCTTTTTAGTATAACTACGATGGAATAATTGGCAGCTCCTACTTTTGCTTTGTGTTGCAGTAACAAAACTAAATAAGTTCATTGGCATTAACAATAGTCTTGTCAAATACAGATTTTAAAACAGAGCTCAGATACTTGAGTAATATGGAACATATAAATTCATAAGTAGACAAATAGCATGTTTAAAAGATATAATGCATAATAAAATAGGACTTGAAAAAACTACTTATTTAGAGAGTAAAAATCTTGCTTTTGGCCAGGTGGGACATGGAAGCAGCTGATTCTTTTCTGAAAGGAAACGGGATAAGAAAAACCAGAGCAGCCCAGGTGCTGCTACTTCTCTAACACTGAAAGAAGCTTGGAGCAAAAGGGATCCCTGAGCTGCTTGCTCTTTCCTTAAGAGATGAGGGATTGTGCTGCTCTGCTTTCTTCAGAGGGTGAGAGAGAGGAATGAAAGTAGTTGGGGCAGCGGCTGTTGTCTACTCCTGGAGGGGATCGGACTGAGGAAATGACAGCCTTGCAAAGAACTAAAGGAGCCCAGAATGTATTAATAGGGGTGGGGAGAGCACAGGATCACTAGGTGGGAGGAGGAAGTATATGGGCGGGTATGCAGAATTGTTTAGCTGGTGGGAGCGTGAAGTTGATGGGGTGTGAAGATGTTGTGATGTAAATTTAAATAGGCTTGGCTTTGAGGGTATAGCAGTTACTTCTCACTTGGTCTAGGAGGCTGAGTTCATGGATTAAGTACTTTTTTTTTAACTATGTTTTAATTCTTACATAGGTTGTGTGGTGTGGAGGTTGACATCACCGTCCTGTCCTCTTCTAACCAAGCTAAGAGAACTAAACACTGAAGTAACTGATGTCACAAAACTCACTATTTCACTTGGTGAATTCTCAGTTATAAATTCAAAACCTAGTGGCAACAATTCTTTAATTGTGGTTAGTATTTTTAGTCTTTTATTGCTATAATAACTAAGAGTCAATCAAAATGGCTTACATTTTCAGGGCTTTTGATCTTTTACAAAATCCTGTGTCCTTAATTAAGGCATCTGCCCATGGTTAATTTATTTAACTCAAAGTTGGTTTATGTAGCTTGTGCCTTCCTGTTATAGCATGTCAAAGGGTATGTAGTCATTGTGCTTAACAAACTAGTTAAACAATTCTGCTTTAATAGTGAAATTTTTCATATAGGTTTATTTGATCCGTGCTTTTGGGTATTTTGAATGGCTTTTTATTTTGTATTTATTGCAGTTGTCTGGACAGAGACCAGTTTTTCCCAAAATACTAAGAAAGTATTTGTTGGAAGAGATCAGATCTTCTAACTCACAGTTTCCTGTGAGAAAAGTTTTTTATCAGTTTCTGAAAAAACAAACTGAACATGTACTTTTCAAAAATAAAAAACAAGGTTAGTAATGTATATAACTAAAACATCTGACATAGAAACAATTAAATTTCAGCACAATGTAAATGTTTTAAAAAGTATATAAATAGAAACATGATCTGAATAAAACTACAGTAATCTTATTTTGGGTCATTGTGATTAAAGTATTTCTAAAATTTTAGGAAACAATGAGAAATGTACTGTGTCAGTACATTTGAAGTTTTGAAATGATGTCATGCGTTTTATTCTTTGTTGATTAGTATGCATGAAAGAACACAAAACTACAAATTCTGAACTAGATCAAATACATTCTGAAAATCAGAAAGAAACCAAGAGGAAAAGAGAGAGACCCGAAGACCACAAATCAAAACGAAGAAAACAATTTGATAATGCAGAGACTGAATTAAAATCCAAAACTCCCAAGAGCACAGTTACCCAAGTATCCTGCATAAAGCAAGCAGACACAGAAAAAGTAACAAACATGGAAACAAATAAACCCCAGGAATCTGATGTTAATACAATAGAAGACAGTGAACTTGGATCAAAATTAAACCCTATCTCTGGTAACTTTTTACATTTGCTACTTAAATTCTTAGAAAATGTTCTCATACTATTAAGTGAATGGACCTAGATGGGGCACATGGAATCTCCACAGTGTGCTGCAGAGCACAGTTCCAAATGATCTTTGGCAGATCCACAGAGGGGGAATGGAGGAGAGTTGGGAATCTCATCAAATGGAGTGATTTTTAAATCAAGCCAGTATAAATCATGATTTAAATTACTTGCTTTACTTTTTAAATATTTACTTCAATCAGGTTGAGACTTTGTAAAACTAACTTAAAACTTTGTACTATTGCAACATTACATAAAAATTTGTAATGAATGAAATTATAAATGCTGTTTTATTGGGGGTTTTTTGGTAAATGTTACTACTGGTAGGGTGTCTTGAATTTTACAAAATGGCTATAGTTTTGTAACCAGAAACCAAACTGCTGAAAATTAAGGCCATCATCCTGCGAATGGGTTTGTGATTTTACTCACCTGGACAGTGCCATTAACTTCACTGCAAACCCTGATGGAGGAGCTTTCTTGACATGTGGAAGTTCAGTATATCAGAAGGTAGCGTTGGTTGCAAATCTAGCAGAGGCTAGTTGCTTATCAATTTTGTGTTAATTTGTGCTCTTCTCACAGCAAGGATATTGAGGGCCTAGATTTGTCTTTTTCATTGTAAATAATCATTTTAAATGTGAAACTTTTTGTAGAAAAAATCTTTCCGTAAATCTGAAATTCTATGGACAAGTAGGAAACTAGTCAAAGAAGCAAAATATCCACTGTAGAAATTTAAGACGATATGAAATGGGAAGAAAATAAAGAATTAGTAACATTCAAATAAAATAGCTGATTTTAATTAAAAATTTGTTACTGATTTTTTAAAAAATAACTATTTATCCTGCTTAAGTGTGTGTGTGTGTGTTATTAGGCCCAATAAAGGGGTAGCTGGGTGAAATTTAATGGTCTGTGATATGGTTGTCCCTTCTGGCCTTAAACTCTCTGAATCTATGCATAGAGACTCTTATGAACTTGGATGTTTGTGTATGCATGATCCTCCAACAGTGTGAATTCTGTTCGTTCTTTTTCTTTGCCTGTACCTCCCAACTTTCATGTAATCCATCGCACACAACCCACTTACTCAGGCTGTGCGCAACGACCAGCATTTGGCTCTAAACACTTGTTGAGAACTGTCTTGGCTCTTTTTTGCTTCTGTGAGTTGGTTCATTTTCCGCATCTTATTCTCTTAATTCCAGTGTTCCTCCAAAAAGCCTGCTATAAAATAATCATAAAATTGAACTCAACTTGCTTAGTTTTTCTAAATGCAGAAATGTTTAAAATGGACAATTTCTATTTTCTGTGCTATAGGTGGTGAAAAGGAAGATGTGCTCTGGACAGAAAAATATCAACCTCAGGACTCCAGTGAACTTATCGGGAACTCAACAGAAATAAAAAAGTTACACAGGTCAGATATGAGCAAATGTATCTTATTGTAAACATATCATTGATTTTAATGAGGATTTTTGAGACTGTCCCACATGGCATTCTCAGAAGCAAGCCAGGGAACTGTGGCTTATACTAAATTACTATAAAGTGGATGAAATACTGGTTTAAAGACCATACTCAGAATAGTTATCAATAGTTCACTGTCAGACTGGGAGGATGTCCTACAAGGGTCTCTCCTGGGTCCAGTACGATTCAATAGTTTCGTTAATGGTTTGGATAATGGAGTGGAAAGTGTGCTTATGAAATTTGCAGATGACATCAAGGTTGGACAAATTGCAAGCACTTTGGAGTACATAATTTGAATTCAAAATGGAGTTAACAAATTGGAGAATTGGTCTGGACGCAACATAATGAAATTCAGTAAAGATGAGCAAAGTACTACGCTTAAGTTGAAAAAGTCAAATGCACACCTACAAACTGGAGAATAACTAGGTAGGCAGTAACACTGCTGAAAAGGATCTGGGGGGTTTACTAGCTCACAAATTGAATGAGTCAAGGTTTACACTATAAACCTATGTTGGTATAACTACGTCACTCAGGTGCGAAAAATCCACATGCCTGAGCGATGTAGTTATATCAACCTAACCCCCTTGTATAGACAGCACTATGTCGATGGGAGAGCTTTTCCTGTTGACATGGCTACTGCTTCACAGGGAGGTGAATTAACTATGCCAACAGAAGAAGCTCTCCTGTTGGTGTAGTAGTGTCTTCATTAAAGCTGCGTACAGTGATGTAACACTACATGAAAACAAACCCTGAGTCAACAATAGTGATGCAGTTGCAAGAAAGGCTAATATTCTTTTGTATATTAACAAGAGTGTTGTATGTAAGACATTGCAGGTGATTGTCCTTCTCTACTCAACATTGGTGAGGACTCAGCTACAGTACCGTGTCCAGTTTCAGGCACCATTTAAGAAAGATGTGGACAATTTAGAGCAGTGGTGAACAACCTGCGGGTTGCTCCGCTTCCTGCAGCTCCTATTGGCTGGGAACAGTGAACTGCAGCCACTGGGAGCTGCAGACAGCTGTGCCTGTGGACAGTCAATGTATAAAAAAAGAAAAAAACTGTCTCGCGGCCTGCCAGTGGATTACCCTGACAGGCTGCAGGTTGCCCACCACTGATTTAGAGGGAGTCCAGAGGAGAGCAATAAAAATTATAAAAGGTTTAGAAAATCTGGCCTATAAGGAAGGTTAAAAAAACTGGGTATGTTTAGTCTTGAGAAAAGATGACGGGGGAGGGGGGGTCTTGTAACAATCAAATATGTTAAGGGCTGTTATAAAGAGTATGGGGATCAATTGTTCTCCATGTCCACTGAATGTAGGGACAAGAAGTAATTGGCGTAATCTGCAGCAAGGGAGATTTTAGGTTAAATATTAGGAAAAAAATTCTAACTATAAGGATAGTTAAGCACTGGAATAGGCTTCCAATGGAGGTTGTAGAATCCACATTGTCTAACTTGTTTTAAAAAAATCTCCAACAAACACCTGTGAGGGATGGTCTAGTTATGCATGGTCCTGCTTCAGTGCAGGGGGCTAGATGACCTCCTGAGGCCCCTTCCAGCCTTACATTTCTATGATTTTGTTGTCTTAACAAAATAATTCTGAACATCACAATACTTGGGGTCTTTTTTAAAGTCTGCAATGTTTGGTATTGTGTTGCAATAAGATTTTTGCAGTACTGTGGAAACAAGTTTAATACCAATTGATATAAAATGATCTGCTATCCCTAAGTTATTTTATGGTAGCATTTGGAGTCTCAGTCAGGCTTGGGACCTTCTGGCACTAAAGCACAACAAACACTGAATTTTTACATTGGATTCTGGGATGGAGTGAAATGTTTCCAATATTCAGGCTTGCTAGTTTTTCAGTAAACTTTAATTTTGTCAGATTGATAGCAGTGGGGACTGAAATCTTTTATTTATACACAATGGGCATAACATGTGCAACAGGAGCCAGAGCTCTCCTGTGGTTTTTTACACATGTGCCTCAACCTGATAATATATTATAAAATAGAGATTATTTTCAGGATGGAGGATGATTTAGTCCTCATGATCATCCAATCCTTTTTGCTCTTCTTTGGAGACTGCCTGGATGGGTGCTAGTTATTGTGGTGGCTCTTCCAATAGGTGCACCTAATTTTTTGGTTGCATCTATCAATGCCGTTTGCCAGCACTTGTCCCCTAATGATGAAACTGCCACCACAATTCATGCCTCAGAGACCATCAAATAGTTGTTTCATGGTAATGATTTTTGTCACAACCATTTGTGCTATATTAAAATCCTAACAAAGACATGCATTGAGTGTTTTACTAAAAACCATTTACTTTAGAATAATAAACTAGTAATCAATTTGTTTGATCAGTCTCACTATTCTCTGTGGTTTATTTCAAATACTTCTTTGAAAAAAATGAATATAATTGTTTCTACAATTGGCTTGGATAAATGGAGAGTGAAGAAGTAATCCTTGAAGAGTTCTGAACTATTCCATCTGAACTTGTGTCGGTTTACTGAGTAATATTTAATATATCTCTTCTGGGTTTTTTCCTGTAGTTGGCTGAAAGAATGGAAAAAAAGAGCTTATTGGGAGGAAAAAAGAAATCAGAAGGGTGAAAAAGATGACACAGAGAGTCAGCAAGGTGCTGCAATTTTTCCACTTTTTGCAAAATATTGACTTTAAAAGACATACAATCTTTGTTTGAAAAATATTTTAATTTTTTTTGAAATATGAAAAGTATTCTATGTCCACATAGTCTTATTTCCCTCTGATGTGAAATGGCTAGAATTGATAATAGTTAAAAAGATTATTAAATTGTTTCCTTTGGTTGAAATAATTGTGTAGAGTCTACGGACAGCATGGATTTTAAAGATGACAAATCTGAGAGTGAGGAAGAGAATACTCTGTGCAATACTGTGCTGATTACTGGCCCATCAGGGGTGGGAAAAACTGCTGCAGTATATGCTTGTGCTCAGGAGCTTGGTTTTAAGGTTTGTTTTTAATCTGCTTTTCTAATTTGTACATAGAAGTATAAAAATAACTTTTTAAATAAAGGGCATCTGAATTCCATTTTCATAAATTATTCTTGCAGATATTTGAAGTTAATGCCTCTTGCCAGCGAAGTGGTAGACAGATCCTATCTCAGCTAAAGGAAGCTACTCAGTCTCATCAAGTGGACAAACAAGGTGTAAATGCACATAAACCTTGCTTCTTTAACAGTTGTAGCAGCACCAAGTCCCCGAGTAAGTGTGGTATTTATCTTACCTTTTCCTTTCAGAGGCCATCAGAAGGAAGCTAAAAGACATTCATATTAAAGTGGTAAACTCAGTTTTGTCAGACTTTGAATGTTTTTGCTTCATTGGTTCAGGCCAAAAAACCCCAACTCTATTTACTGAATTATATTGTTTTTACAGCGACTTTTAATTTGATTATCCCCAGTAATTATGTCTGCATTGTAGAATAAGTGCTGCAGCTCTTGTATGGGATGTTAACCATAGGTGAATTAACAGAAACAAGGAGAAAAGTAACTATGCTTACTGCTTCTTACATTACACTATTTTGTATTACGTGGAAAACAGCTGAACTAAACCCTGTTGTCAGTTTACCTGAGAAGTATTTGAGAAGTTGAAGGCTAATGTAAACCTTGTCTTTCAGAAAAAATAAATTCTCCCAGGAAAGCTATTTCACCAAGAAAACCTCCACTTTCACCCAAAGGAACAGGATTAAAACAAAGTTTACCCCCTAAAACATTAGCAAATTATTTCAAAATATCTTCTAAACCTGAGAGTAATGAAGAAATAGTAAAATCTCAAACAAAAAACAAAGGTAGGTATTACTGTTTATAATGGGGTTATTCTGTTTGGGATTGGAAAAATTGTTAGATTTTAAGAGATGCTATAGTTCAAAAGGAATTTGGGGGAAGTTGCCTGGCCTGCGTTGTACAGGAGGTCAGATGAGAGGACCACAATGGTCCCTTCTTTCCTTGGAATTGATGAATCATACTGTGCAAACAACTTCAGAGACAATGTAATGCAAGAGAGCATGATAAGCAAATGTATATCTATACCGTAAACCAGTGGAAGGCAACCTTGTGGCCTGCACCGTGTGTCAGAGCTCTCATTGGTCGGAAACAGCGAACCGCAGCCACTGGGAGCTGCGGGTGGCTGTGCCTGCAGATGGTCAAAGTAACAAACTGTTTCGCAACCCGCCAGCAGTTTACCCTGATGGGCCACATGCAGCCTGTGGCCCACAGGTGGCCACCAGTGTTTTAAACTGTAGGCGTTCTAACATCCCAACTATAGGGTAGCATGTATAGAAATGGATAACATGAAATACGGAGGAATAATCAGCTATGACACAGACTAGACAAAGCACTAGAAAATACATTATTTGTATTATAGTAGTTCCTGGAGGCCCCATCCAAAATTGGGGCCCTTTTCTTTAGGTGCTGTATGAACACATAATAGGGAAGGGTCCTTTCCCTGGAAAGGCCTAGTTACTGCAAACACTTAGGGCACAGCTACACTAGAGAGTTTACATGGGCACAGCTGCACTGCTGTAAGCGCTCTAATGTAGCTGCTGTAAATTGAGGGGGAGAGCTCTCCTGTCAGCTTAATTATTCTAGCCCCCACAAGCGGCAGAAGCTATGTTGGCAGGAGAAGCTCTCCTGCCAACATAGCACTGTCCACACTGGCGCTTATGTCAGTGTAACTTATGACGCTCAGGGGGTGATTTATATATGTGCTTTACAAAGTGAGTAGCCTCATTGACTTCAATAAGACTATTCATTTGTGGAAACTTAAGCAAGTGTTTGTCTTTGCAGGACCAGGCCTATGTACTCTGATAAAGAATAGGAGAAAGAAAGCATTATAGCAACCAACAATCCTGCATGGACTAGATATCCTAATGAGTTCCTCCTATTTAATTTTATTTTTAAGAGTTAATGCACCTTGGGCAGTCAGCATTTCCCAAATAGTCAGTAATCCCCAGGACCCTATGCAGATCATTGTCCTCTAGAGACATCAGAAAAGAAAATAGGTGTGTTTGAATATTTATGTTGATGCCGTTTTTTTTTCATTTCATACATACAGGGCACTAATGCATTGTACAGTTGCCTATGAAACAGCTTGAATCATCTTTTAACTTTACATTAATCTTATGCCTCATTCTCTGTCTATATGCAGCAAATACTCAGAATTCATCTAAAGAAAAAGTGGATATTCAAACTAAGTCAACAAACAAGGAAGTGGGAGGAGAGGAACCCAACAAAAAAAATGCAACATCTCTTATACTCTTTGAAGAGGTAAAACTTAAAATATGTCACTGATGTGAAAAATTAATATTTCAGTCATATTTATTTAATTAAGGATTATTATCCACCTTTAAACTAATTCAGCTAGAGGTCATTTCACTGATATAGGTATTTCTGAACCATACTTGCAAAACTTATCCCAGATGAAAAATTTACTAATTTTGTACCATGATGATTAAGAGTGAAGAAACCTATTTATATATTTATCCACCCATCAAAAAGTTACTCAGAGTATGCAAATTGACAAATAAAATTTTGCAAGGCTGTTCTAACCTAAATTTCTTTAATTCTGTCAAACCTATTAGATTCTTATTTAGAATTGCATAAATACCATGTGTGAAGTTTGTTTTTTAAATTATCCAAGTACACCTCTACCCCAATATAATGCTGTCCTCAGGAGCCAAAACATCCTACCGTGTTTATAGGTGAAACTGCATTATATCAAACTTGCTTTGATCCGCCAGAGCGTGCAGCCCTGCCCCCCTGGAGCATTGCTTTACCGTGTTATAGCTGAATTCATGTTAAATCGGGTCACGTTATGTCGGGGTAGAGGTATACCAAATAATGTTTAAAGCATTTCTAAGCAGGCATTAAAAGAGTTTTTTTTTCTTTTCTTTTTTTTCATACTTTAACATAAATAGCTGAATGGCTTTTATGACACCTCCTCCACACCTCCCCTGTCCCCCAAATAAAAATAAAAATTTGTTTTGGTTTAGAATAAGCGTGGGAAACTATAGCTCAAAATGTAATTTGGAGAAAGTTAGTGCTATTTTGCCCTTAACAAAAACATCACTACTACAATGCTATAAAATATTGCAAAACTTGAACATATAAGACTTTTGACCTAAAAGCTTTAGGTACAAACTAGTGGGTTTTATTTGTAGCAACTATATTTCCTTAGCTTCACTGTGTTTAGGTGAAAATTATGTTAATGGTAAAAGCTGGACGCTGTTAAAATAAACTACGTGACTTTCCATAACTATGAAACTATTACTAAACATTTTACACTTTATTTGTACTTTCTATAGGTTGATATAATATTTGATGAAGATGCTGGGTTTCTAAGTGCAATAAAGACATTCATGGCCACTGCAAAGAGGCCTGTAATTCTTACTACAAATGGTGAGTAATACTTATTTCAGTAATGGGACTCTGCAGATGTAAGGGTGCACCTGGATAAATCATTACAGTGTCAGGGTCAGATAGATTAGGATGGAAACATTAATGCAAAGTTAATGTATCTGGTGTTCTCTGTTGAAACAGCAGCTGTGTTTTTATATTTACAAAGGATTATTTTACAAATGGTATATTTGAATATTAAGGTGAAGACACTGCTGTTTTCTTGATGGCTGCTTTAAGAAATAAGGAAAAATAGTTCTGAAGATGATAAAATTTCACAAGGTTTAATTTTGTATCTTTTGTGTAGATCCAACTTTTAGTTTAATGTTTGATGGTTACTTTGAAGAAATCAACTTTAAAACACCCTCATTGGTAAGCTTTTCTCTTTTGGAATACAGATAATGTTAATATATTTTAGTTTAGGGTTTAATTAGCATAACTGAAAACCTCAAATTTGAGTTTGTAACTTTTAACTTGTAGGTTTAACAAGTTATATGTAATCCATTATATTACCACAGAAAATGGATTACTTTTCACTTCTGTACAAGGATTTATTTTCAGACTAAAGTAAAACAATTTCAGACAAGATACAGAATATTTTATATCTGTAGAAGTTCCATTTATAGGCTTGATTTTGCCAAAATTAGTGTCAGTCACTGAAAGAACCCTATTGCAGGGTATTTATATAAAAGAAACAGCCCAATATGATGATGATGATGATGATAATGATATATACTGGCAAATAGTTTTAATTAAGTCCAAATGTGTATAAAAAAAAAACTATTTTTTAAAAATTTCAGTAAAAAAATTAAAATCAGACTTGAATCTAATTTTTGAAAATAAAATATTTTTGTTCTTTTCCCTTCACTTTCCAATCTTTGGATTTTAAATCTCCTAGATCGCCTGTTGATAAGAGTTAAAGGAAAGAAAATCCTCTGGGGCAAATGTTGCTCTGTAAATACTACTGATCGTGGGGGCCCTCCGTGGTAATGAGAGGCCACCATTAGTTGTTGAGGGAACCCATGCAGAAGAATTTACACTCCCATTTGCTGTGAAGTCCAGTATGGTGATGCCTCCTTCTGTATACACACAGTAGGAATTAGAGTTGGGTTTGGGGATCACCATTCTATCTACCAGCAATTTTAGTCCTCTTCGCTAGAGAGAACACTAGATAAGAGGGAATTTCTTGGCACATTACAGTATACAAAAGTAATTTGCTTCTAGTGTGACTAGCCATGGTCTGAATGGATAATTGTTTGTCTTTCAACAGGTTTTTCTCTTATGTTTTATTTTAGGTAAACGTGGCTACCTATCTACAAGTGCTCTGTTTGGCTGAGAATCTACGAACGGATTTAAAAGACTTTGCCACTTTGTTAACCACAAATAACTGTGACATCAGACAAAGTGTTCTTTATCTACAATTTTGGGTTAGGAGCGGAGGTGGATGCTTGAAAGAAAAAGGTTTAGCACTTCATGGTAAGTTAATGTAATTTTAAAGAACAGCCATAATAAAACAAATTTAAGATTGATTCTAAGATGAAGAATCTTCCACTTTTTGTGAAACAGTTCTTAAAATACCATTGAATATGTGACAGTTTTCTGACAGAAGTCTAGACAGTCAACAATTTTACTTTAGGCTTTTTTATCACAGTATATTTACAATAATTAAGCGACTGGAAGTTTTGATGTCTGCATTTATTGTACCTGTTTATTGCCCTTCATCATTGTGTCTAAGATTAAGGCTTTTCATGGTTATTAGCCATTCTTCTCATGAGCTACAAGAGTGGGCAAAGTAGAGAGCCAGCCTAGTTCCCTCTCAGCATAGGGAGTTAGGCACCCATGATTATAGGCACCTCAGACTGCAGTTAGACCAACACAGGAGTGCTGCTTGTGCTCTTGGAGATTAAACTGGAGGAGGAGGGAAGGGGAAAAAAAGGAGAGGGGATCAGGGCGGGGGCTGGGAAGGTATGGATAAGATAACAAGACTGGGAGACGGGAAAAAGCAAAACCTGGCCCCAAAAGGAAGTGAGGACTTTCAGTGGATAAGGAAAAGTCTCAGCGGATAAGGAAAAGTCTCGGTATGTCTGCAGTGCAATTTAAAAAATCCATGACTAGCCCATGCCAGCAGGCTTGGGCTAAGGGGCTAGTTAATTGAAGTGTAGCTGTTTTGGGGTTTGGGCTGCACCCCGGGCTCTAGGATTCTGAGAGATGAGAGGGTCCCGGCCTGAATGTATACATGGCAATTAAATAGCCTCTTAGCCTGCGCCCGGCAGCTCAAGTCAGCTGGCTCAGGCCAGCCTTTGAGTGTCTAATCACAGTGTAGGTATACCTTGAAGGGGGACGGAAGGAGCAAGAGGCAGAGACTGAGTTAATTGCTTACAATGGAGAGGTAGCAAAGGAGGAAGAACGGGAAGGGAGAGATTTGGAAGAGTGAACAAACACAGGTAAGGGGATGCTGGTAATTGGAAAGTCAGTAATATTCAAAACTACAGTAAGAAGTCAAGATAAGAATAGAATTTATTTTTTTAGCATGCAAAAGAATGACCTGAGACGACAAAGGGATAATTTAAGCACTGAATTTTCATGCACAACTTGTTTACTTTATAAGTAAAACCTAATATCTTCTGTGTAGTACGAGGAGAGGAGACAGAAGGAACAGATCAGATAACTTGTACTGAAAACACTGGTTCCGAGAATGATCATCCTCAAACTGAGATAGAGCTTCCAAAATGTGATACTGGCTTCACAGAGACTTTGCTTGGCCTTAAGAACATCTTTTTGCCTTCAGAAGATTTGTTTTCATTTCTTAAGGTATCTTCATGATTAGGTCTGGTTGCTAATATTTTGAATGAATTTTATCTGAAACATATGTGGATTTGCTATAGCTCTTTATATGTTCTGATGATTTTCTGTAGCATTTATAGCAAACACAATTATCTTACAAAAATGTTTAGCCACAGTCTTCAAAAGGTCTGCTTCAGGGATTATGTAAAACCCAAACTGGGAAATCCTCAGTAACCCAATAATATACAATCCCTTGGCTGATGACTACTGAGGTGTCTGTGAATAGGCAGCTTTGTGTAATAACATACTGTGGTTCATATTTCATTTATTAAAACAATTATGGTAATTGTTTTTACAGCATAAAATCACAACAAGAGAAGAATGGAGTAAACTGATACAGCTGCTCACAGAATTCCAGATGAAGAAAGTCGATTTTATATATAGTAACCTTGAATTTATTCTGCCTTTGCCAGTTCATGTTCTTCCAGGGCCAAAACAAAATTCTAATCCTTCATTTAAAAGGACTACAGCAAATTCTTCCTGTGACATACCTCTTGATAGTGATTACTCTGAAAAAGCTACCCCTGTCAAAAAGCCTAAAAGGATGAAGCACCAGAGAAAGCTTGCTTTATTGGATGATAGTGATTTATTTGATACTGAATTGAACTACTCTGCTGAATTTATAACTTGGCCATCAGACATTCCTGAATCGTGCTTGGAAGAAAACAAAGATGGATTAAAATTTACCACGAATGAAAAAGAAAAACAATTCAACACTGAAGTCCTGGGAAGGAAAAAAAGCTCTGCTCTTGCATCTCATTGTCTGAATTCACTAACTGAATTTGTGGAGAACATGTCTTTCTTAGATTGCTGCCTAAATGCTAATGTAATGAAACCAAAAGAGTTTTGTAAAAATGAAAGGTTTAATTGGATAAATGGCAAGATTAAAAATGGTCTTTCTGATGAGTTTAGTACAGAAAACATTGATTGGTGGAGTTCTCAAAGCTGTAGTGAACTAAAGGCAGTCGTAGAAGCACTCAGTTTTAATAAGTGCTCTGCTAGTATTTCACAAAGCATGGAAGCCTCCTTGAACCCCTGTAAAACACTAGGAAGAGATCAAATTGAGGAAATTACTCTGCATATTTCAAAAGACAGAAATGATGTATTCTTTGGTCAGTCGGCTGATTTAAGGTAAGACTAAAACCTCACTAACATACGTTGCAATGCAGTATAAATATCAGCTGGGGAGAGGAAGGATTCACCAGCTCTCATCCCACTAATATTTGTACTGTTTCTTGGATGTGGACTTGTGCATAAAAACAAATGGCCCAGAATGGCCTAGTGTTAATTTTTATACACCTCAGAAAGGACAGTGGCAAGGTATTTTTCATTTTTAAGAACTTTTTTTTCCTAACAGTAATCTATAGTTAAGATTTTTTTTTTAAAGTCCTCCATTGTTTTGAATCAACTGGTTATAATAAGCTTGCTCATGAGTGTTAGCACTATTCTGGTCTGCTATAAAAATTGAGTATTTGTCTGGAAAGACCACACATTTTAGAGAATTAAGTGGAATAGGCAAACTGATGCTGCCTGCAAGCCTAATCCTGCAAGCTCTTATGCATGTGAATAACTTTACTCATGTGAATAGTGTCATTGAGAGTCCAAATTACATGCATATCTTTTGCAGGATTGGGGCCTGAGAACATTAAAACTAGATCAAATGTGGATATTTTTGTAGTATGTCTTTTAAAATCAAGAGAAGAAAAACCTTGAATATGGCATTAAAGCAAATTGTCTTTATTAATGTTAACAAGTATTAATATAAAGGTTTGATTTTAGTCTAAAACAGTGTAATTACCTATTATACCAACTTCTGTCACATATGGTAAAGAATACTTTACTTAACTAATTACTGTAAAAATAGATACATGGAGAAATAAATCTTCTAGCCATTCAAAATTGTTTTAAAACAAGTCACTGCCTGATTGAGCTCAAATGTAAAAATGTGTTGACATGTATTTAGATGGTATCAAAATGATGCAAAGGTCTAAAATGGGCACATGTTGTGACATGAAAAAATTAGTGTGATATAATGTGATATAGTGTGAAGCCTGTATTCTGGCTAGCCCCAACACAGGGCACTTTGCTGCCAAGAACAGATGTTCTGGAGGCCACCATGGTCTCTGTGTGTGTGCACGCGAAACATATAAGTGAAGACCATGCCTAGAAACACCTCCCTCAACACTTCTTTTCAGGGCTGAACTTGGAGAATCTACAGAGCAGAGAGCTTCTGTCTTGTGGTCCCTCCTCTGGCTGTGGCTTTTTTTGCAGAGGGGTCTACACACAGCCTACAAGTCAGATTTTGATCCTGAGATTCCTGGAGCCATAAGATGATTTAGTACTGTGTAATAGTCATAGTTTGGGCCATTTTTGGATAGTGACCAGACATGCCAAACCTGGAAAACAAAAGCAGAAATTGGGCTTGTTTTTGGCTTAAGTGTCTTGTAGCTTCTTTTTTTTGATCAGCTCCTGGCAAGGCGGAGGAAGCAGGGGCAAGGGTGGGGGGAGAGAGCCGGGGGTGCACAGGAGATTTAGTCACAGAATGTTGGTTCTTAGGGATTGGCTTGTTTTGACCTTGTTTTGAAATGAGATTAGTTTGATTTTTTTTTTTTTTTTTTTGGCTTATTGTGAAACCAGGTGTTTATTTACTGCATGAAAGTTGGCAACTGTTATTTCTGTGGAGTGTTAAATCAGTGGTTTTGATCCTCATGGAGTTATACTGGTACTTTTGTGTGTTTGAACAAGAAACAATAAGGATTCGTTCTCCTTCTTTTCAGCATTCACAGAAAAGCACAGAAGAGGCTGGAAATCATCGAAACTGTACTTTCCACTAGAACTCCTTTAAGCCTGGTTAACAGGCAAGCTAGTATAACTGAATACCTGCCCACCCTCCGCAATATTTGTAGGTCAGAGAAACTTAAAGAACAAGGGAAGACTAAAAGAAGGTAGGTTTAGGTTTACCCTAATCTGTTACATTTTAGCATAATAGTGTTTAGTAAACTTTAGAAACATTTATCAAGTAACTTCATCAAATGAATGCATGAACAGTTTGTCTCAAATGTGCTGTATTCAAAATCATTGCCTAATTTTTGAAAATTGACATTATCAATCTTCTTCTGTTCACTCTGATTTCTTTTGACAGGTTCCTGCATTATCTTGAAGGAATTCATCTTGAAATACCCAAAGAAACTGTTTACAGTCTGGCAGCTGACTTCCCTTAAAATATTTTATACGAGTAGAGTCTTGTACAGATTGGTCTATATGGTACTTTGATTACCATATTATTTAGTTTTTATTGTATATTCAAAGAGTGATTTGTATATTAAATCTTTTGAGTATTTAAAAATGCAAACTGTATATTTCTGCTGTGAGATAGTACTGCTTTCCACAATCCAAATGTGGGTTCTTTTGGTGCTTCTGTCTACTCCAAGTGTGTTCAAAAGCATTTAGTCTATCTGTGCACCTTTCGGGACCACTTTATAATTCTTTCCTCTGATTGCTGCCCTAAAGGTGCACTTTCCATTAAGGAGAATTAATCTATGTATTTGGGTAGCAATAGGTGCTTGAGTAATGAACCATTGCCACAAGTTCCACTCAAAGAAAGTGTTTTTCCGTGAGAAGACTGCTTCATTGGCATAGGCAGTGGTTTCGGCCTGGATCTTTAAAAGAGTTACCAAATAACCTGCCTGATGCAAGACTTTTGTAAGAACTGTAAGCCTCTAACTAATTGCAATAATAAATTAGGAAAAATTGAGTAAAAAATGCTTAAAATGAAATAAAGTGCCGTGCCTCATAATGTGCATATTTGTATACCTCAGTTTTTTTATTCTGTACATTTTATTTACAGTTGCCAGGCCAGTATGTTTATCTTAAATGGGGAGAAAATATTTACTATAGTCCTAGATGGGGCCCAAATAGATAAGGCAAAATTTTGTAAAGAACACTTCTGTATCTGTATTATCTCTGAATTATTTAATAACATATAACTTCTGGTAATCTTGTATATTGTGTTCTATTTTTTATATTGTATTTTATATTTGAAAGACTTCAGCCCAGTTACCTGAAGTTAAAATCTGTTTTATATCTGAAAGGAAATAAATTTGTGGGTGAGGCCCTGGTACAACTCTTTATATTCTGGCAGTATGGTAGGTAAGATTTAAAATGTGGTGATCTAAACCCCTGCCTTTTATCACCTGAAAGTATTTTTTTTCTAAATGACACATTTATTGAAATACACTCTTTTCACAGCCAATATCACGTTTGAACTGTTGCTCTAAAGACAAACATGTAAGGTTCAGTATAGGGACACAAAATTGCACATCAATTAATTAGACAGTCCTATAAATTTTGAGACCAGTTGTTTTAGCACCCTCTAGCTGCTTTTTTTCCTCCTATGTTTTCCTGGCTTCTTTCATTATAGTTAACTTCTGAATATGCTTGTGACAAAGTAAATTGTTGTTTTAAGATTAGTGCAGGATTTCAAGCAATAGAATGTGGTGTATATTTATTAAATGGTAGCTAAACAACTCTTAATGAGTTGTATCAAGGGTCTAAATGCACTAATATTTTAAATATCAATTGATCCTGTACAGTTTTGTAAAGAATAAAATATACCCACTGTTTGTAAATGTGTATTTATCTTCACAGTGTCTACTGTATACGGTTATTATGTAGCTATGACCCCTTTAAAGTTTTTAATACTACACAAATCCTAATCCTATTTCAGATTATTTATTTTTAGGTTTAGAAAGTATGCTTGGTTTTGGTAACATAAAAAAAGCCACAAAACCCCAACCTGCCAAAAATGTTCAATGTTTTTCAGGTGCTTTCTCTACCCAGATGTGGGGTAGTGTCCTTGGGTCGTCCTTGTGGGGAGGAAAGGCGAACATGCATCCCCCAGGGCTTACGCGTAATGTTTGGTGTTACAGTTCTGGGTGCAGCTCTCAACCACTCCTTCATTTATTACTCCTGGGGGAATTCTGTGCATGTGCAGATTTCATGTCCAGTGCAGAATTTTTTTCCCCTGCAAAAAATGTATTCCACCCAAGAAGTACTGCAGTTCTGCCTTTTGCCTCCTCTTCCCCTCCCCCCCCCATATACACCTTATGCCTCTAATGCCACTTACAATGCACATAATACTCCTGGAAGAATTGTGCACCTCTGCAGTGCCAGTGCAAACAGAATTTTCTTTCCTCCACAGAAATAGGCTGCAGTGCTGCTAACTGCCACTAGGGGCCACTGAACACAGCAGAGCCCAGCTTGCACATAGAAGACACTACTTGGGGGGAAGGAGAGAGAACTAGAGTGTTTCTGGCAGCTGCAGTTCCCAGCGTGCCCTGAGGAAAGGAGAGGGCAGCATGCAGGCAACTCCATGCAAGTCTGGGATTGAGCATCAGGTTTTTTCTCCCTCAGGGTCCCTGGGCTTGGGGAGGAGGAGGGGAAACAGGTGTCTGGACAAGGGCGGGCCCCTCAGCTGGGTTCTGGGGAGGAGGTGGTTTGGGTGTACTGGGGAGGGTGACCAGATAGCAAGTGTAAAAAATTGGGATGGAGTGGGGGGTAATAGGTGCCTTGTAAGAAAAAGCCCCCCAAACTGGGACTGTCCCTATAAAATCAGGATATCTGGTCACCCTGGGAGGGGAAGGGAGAGGGATGTAGGTGGGCTCTGGGGGGGAGGGGTTGCGGGTGTCTTGCCCCCCAGGTGGGCTCTGGGAGAGGGGCAGAGAAACAAGAATTGGGTAGTCATAGAGGTTTCTTTAACTCTACTACTGGAGGAAATTTTGTGTGTCTGTATTGTTAGACGTACTTGCTGACAGGTATTTTGAAATAAATTACCAAAATAATTGAAATTGGGGTGATTATGGAGTTATTTTGACAAAATTTGCAGAATTTTTAAATTGTGTGCAGAATATTTAATTTTTTGGCACAGAATCTGTAAGTGCAGAATGTCCCCAGCAATAACATAAAGCTGAGATATGCTAGCTTGAGGAGATGCGCTACCCAGTGGCTGATCAGTGTAGACCTCTGGCCTGATAGGGTATGTTACTCCTCAGCTACTGCAGCCCTTCCCTTGGAACATGTCAAGTCCAAAATGTTCACCACCAGTCCCAGAGTGTCTATCAAGAGGGAGAAGGAGCAGTAGTTGGAGAGACAAGTGGAGTCAAGGATGGATTTGTTTAAGATGGGAGAGACTAAAACATGTTTGTATGAGGGGAGAGTCAAGGGATGGGAGTGGGCATAAGGGCGATCAGGGGATGGGATCACTGGAGCAAGTGGAAAGACTAGGAGGAAAGTAGACTGATACTGCTGGAGATGTGACCAGAGGGGTGGAGACGGTCACCTCTTATTCTACAATCACTCTGGAAGACACATCATACTTTATTGTAGACAAGGGTTTGTCTACACATGGAATGATTCTGGATTTATTCCTGAATAAATGTGTCTACACAAAATTAATCAGGAACAACTGTGTGTGTAGAAAAGCATAAGAATCAACATCTGTTCATTTGGAAGATGAGCAGCTGAGGTTACAGCCTCATGTGACATACAAGTCCTCCAAAGATACTTTGAATACAGAAAAATCAGAGTGAGATTGCCTTGATAGCAGCGAACAGCACACAAACTTGGCTTCTGCTCATCAGCACATCATTTAATGTGTCAGTAAATATATGATACTTGATCAAAACATTAGATGTAAGTTTATTGTGGTTCTACTCATAACAGCAAAAGGTTTAAGTAGTGTTGTTTAATAGAAGTTCATAGAAGGCTAGAGCCTGCAGTAATGAATCACACATCTCCTCATCTCTGTTTTGGGTGACTGAAGAAAATAGGTTTCTGTAACGTACCACCTTGTTCCGGGGAAAGGACAACCGGGGCTGTTCTTGGGTAACAGACTGTAAGAGAAACTGCTTCACCAGGTCCATTCCACTAGACCGAGAGTCTCCTACCATCAATCCAAAATGTTTTCCTACAGTGCTTCGGGCCATACTTAGTACCTTGTGCTGGCCATCTTGCATAAACGTCTTTTGTAATAGGGCATACAACATAGCTTCCACGGTGCGAAGATGTAATGTTATAGGAAAAAGATTTGTATTTTGAGCAGATAGTCCACTTTTTTCCAGAATATAAAGATCAGCTTCAGGAATCTTAGAAACTACTGAAGAAATCTAGAAGTGAGAAACAAATAAGCATGATTCATTTAAACCAGAAATCAAAGCAGCAGATTTCATAGTTACTGTCTCTTAAAGATGAAGGGGGCTTTTATAAGAAATGTAACGGTCTGGTCAAAAGTGGAACGTAGTCTTCATGAGAACTTTACCCACTTTGTGGGAATTTCAATGAAAAAAGTGTCCAAATTGCACATTTTTGACAAACTCTGGTTCTGTACTACTTTGAAGATCACTTGTTTCAGCCTAATTTAAGGAAACTGAAATTTATGGTGAAAATGAGAGAGAGTTAACCAGTCCTCTAGCACACACAAATTGTACTAAGAAGGTGTTAGAGATTATAAATACTGTGGTAAAGTGGCCGTTACAAGCAGCTCAGCCTTAGTGTTCATAAGTATCTTAAGGGTATGTCTACACTGCAATTAAAAACCCACGGCTGGCTCATGCCAGATGACTTGGGCATATGGGGTTTGGGATGCAGAGCTGTTTAACTGCCCACACTTTAGGACCTTGTGTGGCGGGAGGGTCCCAGAGCTGGGGCTGCAGCATTAGCCAGAATGTCTACATCACAATTAAACAGCCCCACAGCCTGAGCCCTGTGAGCCCAAGTCACAGATGTCTACCTGCAATATAGAGAGAGAGTGGGTGCATCTTTCTTGCAGAATCTTGTAGTTGCAGAGATAAAAAAAAAATGTTGCAAAGAAGCCAGCCTTCCCATTTCTGTCTGCAAACTCAAGTCCTGCATCCTGCACACACTAACTATAGGATACATTTTAAGGGCTACTGACTTGCTAGATTCTTTATCAAAGGTTGATTGCGTAGTTACAGTTCTGCTTTACAAATGTTATAAGGGTCTGTTTTCAACTCTGAAGGATTTCTAATGAGATCAAACTAGCAAAATAAATACAGCTTAAAAGAATTGCTAAAAAGAAGGCCCTGCCTTGGAAAATTGTCAGTTTTTACATACTGTACGATGACAGCCCTAAGAACAAGCAATTTAAGATTAACAGAAATACAAGGGGAGGAGCTGATGCTTATTAAAGTCTCAAGCACGCGCTTCTTACTTCTTCCAGATATACTGCTGGAATATAGGTTCCTTTCATGAATCTACCACATTCTTCTTGCTGCCAGTCATGAACTGCTAGATCTCGATCAACATGCGCCCATGCAATTTTACGGGTGCCAAAAACAACAGACACAATGCTATCTAAAGTCTGAAAAGGAGAAAAAAATAATTACGCATTTTTAAGATGTAAATCACTAAGTACTAAATATTATTTGATGTCTTGGGAAAAATACCACTTCTGACAATAAATGTATTATATCTACTCTTTGATGAATTATTAAAATTGATAATTGATTTATGGGAATAACAGAAGTTTACTCTGAAAATAAATAGTTTCTTGATAAAATCATATTAAAAATGTTTTATACCTCCAACCTCTCTCTTTCTATTTCAGGTTTAATAAACCTCATTGAAGACCTGGTGTCTTGTATTTTTCTCTCTCTTCTATCTCCTTTCTCAGATGGATTGAGGATAAAGTTACACACCTTAACAACAGTTTTATATTGAAAGAGAGGGACGTTCAATAAACTCTGCAAGTTCTGAAATGGTCCATATTTTTCCCTATGCTCAATTACATTGACAGACTTTCTTCCTCGCAATAGTTTAATGGTGGAAAGCTCTCTCTCAGATGCTGTGTTGAGCACTTGCAGGATGGCAGATTGTTGTTCAGAGGAGTACAAATTAGAGAGTGCATCTTCTGGTGTCTTGAAGGTTTGATTCATCGCTGGGGAATTGACACAGTTGTGTTGTACAGCAGATGTTGATTTTTTCTGACACCAGGAATGGTGCAGGGGCTGAAGCTGACATGAACCCAAAGGGACATGAAAGAAATAGCTTCCTGAAGAAAAAATGAGTTAAAACAATGTATTCATTAACTTACTGAACACATACATCCATACCTCATTGGGACACACCACACAAATTTACTTCTGTGCCATACAAAGAAAAAGTGTTGGCCAGCTTTTTAATTCTCTTTAATTAAAATTGGCATCAGAAATCTAACATTTCAAACAGGTTATAGGAAATTCAGAGTTAGAGAAAAGGGCCACCCATCATTTTAAACTTCTGCTATTTGTGTTGGTGTTTTTTTTAATTGAAATTTTTTGCCACCTATTAACAACCCCCTGTTCTATGATCCCACTTAAATCTAGCCCTGGTAAGTAATGACCCAAACCCATTGGATAGATGGTCAATGACCTGTGAAAGTAGTGGATTGTTTCAGTCTCTTTCTTAGGGGGTAAGTATCACTTTCACAAAAGGTACTACTGTCACATTCACAACTGCTACTAGCTGTTCCCGATGCTAGCTACAACAGGAGCAAAGCAGCATGGAGACTGAATTACCCACTCAGCCATAGAGGTTGCTCCTCTGAACCAAGGTTGGCTTGAGGCCCATTGGAGAAGCAGCGGGGTTTGTACTGCCACTGCCTACTGCAGGCAAATGGACCACTTTAGACCACAGGGCTGTCAAGCTAAATTCATCAAGGTATAGTGAATAAGAGCAGTGTCACCCATGGGCCTTGGAGAGCAAATCCACCACCAGTCAGAGAGGCCTCCTCTACACTACCAGGCTGTCCATAAGGCATTGGAGAGGGGCGAGGGGAGGCTTATCTCTGCGTGTTTGTTTTAGTGTTGGACCGGGGTAAGTGGGTGGGCCTGGAAAGATCACCAGAAAGCGTTGTTTGCAGTGGAGTTGTAGCCTGTAAGTCCAGGATAGGAGAGGGCCATGGTGCGGGAGGCAACATCTGTTACTGGACGGACTGCTGTGGGTGAAAAAGATGGGCTTCCAGCTCCAGGAAAGAAGAGGTCTCTGGGGCTAGCGAGCGTGTCTCTTTCACCAACCCCGTCGCACCCCAGAACGTGCTCGGCGCTGTCTGATCAGCCCCTAGGAAGGAGTCCAACAGGACGCGTGTGTCAGGCCAGCGCTGGACGCAGGGCAACCAAGGCACAGATACGGGCCAGGCAACTCCCAAGCAGCAGGTCTCTGTGGCTGTCACCCGGAACCAAGTACAAAGGGGGAGAGACACTCCTTCCCAGGAAACCTTCCCTCCCCCTCCGACAGACACACCGACCGACAGACACCCCCCGGAATCCCTCTCCCCACCGCTCTACCTCTCCGGCGGAGGCTCGGGAGCCAGGCACTGAAACTCATCCTGCCGGGCCGCGCTCCCCGCTGCCCTCCGCCCGGTACGAACGGGAGAAAGAGGCCCCGGCCCGCACGGCTGGTAAGAAAGGTTCCGGCCTCAGGGTGGGCCGGGCAGAAGCAAGATCGGGTCTGGCTCCCCACAGTGTCCTTCCCCTGTACTGCCAGCAAACGGGGGGAGTAGTGCGGGCCGGGGCAATGCCACAACTGCCCTAGCCCCAGGGTGAGAGGCACAGCCCCCACAGCTCCCAGCCCCCCAGGGTCTGATCTGTGTGACCCACAGCTCCCAGCCCCGCTAGGGTCTGATCTGTGTGACCCACAGCCCCCACAGCTCCCAGCCCCCCAGGGTCTGATCTGTGTGACCCACAGCTCCCAGCCCCGCTAGGGTCTGATCTGTGTGACCCACAGCCCCCACAGCTCCCAGCCCCCCAGGGTCTGATCTGTGTGACCCACAGCTCCCAGCCCCGCTAGGGTCTGATCTGTGTGACCCACAGCCCCCACAGCTCCCAGCCCCCCAGGGTCTGATCTGTGTGACCCACAGCTCCCAGCCCCGCTAGGGTCTGATCTGTGTGACCCACAGCCCCCACAGCTCCCAGCCCCCCAGGGTCTGATCTGTGTGACCCACAGCTCCCAGCCCCGCTAGGGTCTGATCTGTGTGACCCACAGCCCCCACAGCTCCCAGCCCCCCAGGGTCTGATCTGTGTGACCCACAGCTCCCAGCCCCGCTAGGGTCTGATCTGTGTGACCCACAGCCCCCACAGCTCCCAGCCCCCCAGGGTCTGATCTGTGTGACCCACAGCTCCCAGCCCCGCTAGGGTCTGATCTGTGTGACCCACAGCCCCCACAGCTCCCAGCCCCCCAGGGTCTGATCTGTGTGACCCACAGCTCCCAGCCCCGCTAGGGTCTGATCTGTGTGACCCACAGCCCCCACAGCTCCCAGCCCCCCAGGGTCTGATCTGTGTGACCCACAGCTCCCAGCCCCGCTAGGGTCTGATCTGTGTGACCCACAGCCCCCACAGCTCCCAGCCCCCCAGGGTCTGATCTGTGTGACCCACAGCTCCCAGCCCCGCTAGGGTCTGATCTGTGTGACCCACAGCCCCCACAGCTCCCAGCCCCCCAGGGTCTGATCTGTGTGACCCACAGCTCCCAGCCCCGCTAGGGTCTGATCTGTGTGACCCACAGCCCCCACAGCTCCCAGCCCCCCAGGGTCTGATCTGTGTGACCCACAGCTCCCAGCCCCGCTAGGGTCTGATCTGTGTGACCCACAGCCCCCACAGCTCCCAGCCCCCCAGGGTCTGATCTGTGTGACCCACAGCTCCCAGCCCCGCTAGGGTCTGATCTGTGTGACCCACAGCCCCCACAGCTCCCAGCCCCCCAGGGTCTGATCTGTGTGACCCACAGCTCCCAGCCCCGCTAGGGTCTGATCTGTGTGACCCACAGCCCCCACAGCTCCCAGCCCCCCAGGGTCTGATCTGTGTGACCCACAGCTCCCAGCCCCGCTAGGGTCTGATCTGTGTGACCCACAGCCCCCACAGCTCCCAGCCCCCCAGGGTCTGATCTGTGTGACCCACAGCTCCCAGCCCCGCTAGGGTCTGATCTGTGTGACCCACAGCCCCCACAGCTCCCAGCCCCCCAGGGTCTGATCTGTGTGACCCACAGCTCCCAGCCCCGCTAGGGTCTGATCTGTGTGACCCACAGCCCCCACAGCTCCCAGCCCCCCAGGGTCTGATCTGTGTGACCCACAGCTCCCAGCCCCGCTAGGGTCTGATCTGTGTGACCCACAGCCCCCACAGCTCCCAGCCCCCCAGGGTCTGATCTGTGTGACCCACAGCCCCCAGAGCTCCCAGCCCCCCAGGGTCTGATCTGTGGAAAAATTGTGGAAAAATAAAAGACAGTTTTGACCTGCTCCAACTGCCCATGTAATTACAATAGTAAAGAATCCTTGTGCAGCACCGTTCATCCCAGGATCTCAACTCTGACCCCATATTACAGATGGGGAATCTGACAAACAGGGAGAGTAAGGCCAAGTTTTGTCAAAAGCAAGGACAGATCTTAGGCATCCAGTCTGAGACACCATGGGCTTGATATTCAGAAGTACAGGGCCCTCACAATCCACACAAATACAGTTTGGGCTATGGACTAACAGTGAATTGGGCCTCTCGTCCTCTGCTCTAACTACGGAGGAACATTCTCTCCTCTCACTGCTAGGGCTGGGTGAAAGTTCAGAGGGTTGGTCCAGTCAAGCAGCCAGACAGTTCCATGTTTTTCTTTGTATATGGACTGGTTTAGTCTGCAGATTGGGCTGGAAATCTTGCAAGCAAAATGTATGGTGAGGCTGCCTGCACTTACAGACATGTTCCAGCCTGCCTGAAACACTCAGAGTAGCTCGCTCTTCCTGCTGGAACAAGTACGTGCCTGTAGCCCAGGGGGAGGGTGAAATGTTTCAACTGAACTCTTCTGAATCTTTGAGAAAAAGATCTGGGTTGGATCCTCCTTTTATTTATCCGAATGAGTTCATCATCATCCAGCCCTGAGCAATCTGCTTCTCAAGCTCTACTTCTCCCTGTACTCACCAATAACCTTGCCAGTGGAGCTGCCTCTGCCTCTCCAGGAAGGGCCAGCTCCAGGCACCAGCTTAGCAAGCACGTGCTCGGGGCGGCCACTCCGGAGAGGGGCTGCACGTCCAGTTACTTGGCGGCAATTCGGTGGAGGATCCCTCACTCCCGCTCAGAGCAAAGGACCTCCCGCTGAATTGCCGCAGATCACAATTGTGGCTTTTTTTTTTTTGGCTGCTTGGGGTGGCAAAACCTCTGGATCCCGCCTTGTCTCCAGGAGAGCTGATGAATCAGGCTGGTTTCCGTTCACCCTCTTATTCAAAAATCTTTTAACAGGCTAATCCTGTGTCTGGTGAAATCAATAGCACAGCTCCCAGTTGACTCGAATGGTGTTTCAGGCCCTAGATCAGTTTTGAGCCACACGGTTTTATGTCCCTGGATTTTTGCTCTGAGTTTACCCAAACTAAACACTGTGAAGCCAAACCATAAAACAATTCATTGCTTTAAGGCCAGAAGGAACCACAAGAGAGCCTGAATAACCCAGGCTGTAGAATTTCACTCAGGAAAGTCTAATATGCTACCAACTATGCAGACCCACGAGAATTACGGTCCACGCTGCAGCTGATGGTTGCTGGGGGCCAAAGATCTGCTGTGTCACCAACTGTCATATGAGTTTTGTCATGAGACCAGGCAGTTTTCTCTCAGAAAATGAATGAAGGCATTTTGAGCTTCAATAAACGTTTTGTTAGGCCTCAAAAAGTTTTGCATGGCGGTTTAATTTCTCTGTTCAAAATAAAGTTAAATCTGAACCAAATCCCCAGATCAGAGCTCCCCGGAAGTTTGGGTCACGTACTCAACTTAGGCTATGTCCACACTGCATTTGGAGGCATGATTTCAGCATATGTAGTTATCCCTGTACTAGCTTTAATCTAGCTAGCACAGCTAAAGATAGCAATGAAGACACAGCAGCATCGGCTTCAGTCTGGGCTGGCAATGTGAGTACACATCTATGGGACTGGGTCGTCTTGGACAGATTAAAGCTAGTGTGGGTATGCCACCTGACCTGCAATCACCCCTTCAGTTGCAGTATAGAAATAACCTGTGTGGCTTAGACCCCTCTCTAACTTAAATCATAGTTTGGGGCTTCATTGTGAAAGAACATGCTTACTGAGACATGCTTGTCCTATATGCTTTCTCTGGGCAAGATTCTGATACTCGTGCCAACCTCCTAGAGCTACTGCAGGACTGTTCAGCAGTCCAGAATCCTCCATAGTGCCAAGTGCTAAATTCATGACTCCATCCCTGGCCCAGTGCAGCCTCTGTTGTCCGCTGGGATCACTGGTGGAGTAGGTCCCATCAGTGTGAGCAAGGGGATCAGAATCTGGCCCAATTTATTTTTATGTCTAGAGCTTCCTCTCTTGATTCGTATCCATCAGTTTGTTTTATTTGTGTCTATTGCTTTTTATTTACTTTATCCAGCTTGTCTTTTTCAGTACATTTTAAAAACTGAACTGCTCTTTTCGACCTGTCTTTAACAAGAAGAATGGAGGATTCCCTGTACTGCTGGTTAAGGGTTTGATGCTGCATTCCACAGAAGTTGCAGATGTTCAGCTGCTTTCAGAATCAGGCTGATTGTGTGGGAAATGAAACGGCCACAAGACAGCGGAAGAGGACAAGGAATGGAAGAACTGCTGGCTCTACTTATTGACCAGGCTGAAA
Source organism: Chelonoidis abingdonii (assembly GCF_003597395.2). Classification (NCBI taxonomy): domain Eukaryota; kingdom Metazoa; phylum Chordata; order Testudines; family Testudinidae; genus Chelonoidis; species Chelonoidis abingdonii. Next base: position 23,857,485 of record NC_133781.1, read on the forward strand.
ATGGATACGATACCTTTAAGGAGACATTTTTTTGAGCAGTCCTATTTCGGTTCACTTCCCCTTGAAGAGGCTTCTTGTGTAATGAGACTCTTAAGCATGTGATGATTAATTTCAGCCAGATCTCTGGTTGCTAACACTCAGTCCTGGGCAGCCAGGCTTTGTGTGTTTAGCAGAAGGCAGCTCATTGTATGACATTGAGCCAAATACGCAAAACAAACTTGGAAGGAGGGAGACATCTCATGGAAAAGCGTATTTCCAGCCAAAACCAGGTCCCAGATCTGTACTGCCCCAAACTTGGAGAGGTTTGAGATCCTGATCTGCCTTTGTGATTGGAGCCCATCTCTATGGATAAATCCCAAAAAATATTATTATAGATCAAATGATTTAGATTATACAATGGCAAATGTTTGGCAAGGCAGAATTTCAACCTGGGGTTGGACTCCTATGTAACAGATGAGTGGAAAGAGAATAGATGGCTCCTCCCCCTCTGAACTCACTGATGAACAACCTTTCATAAGCATAAAAGAAACTGAAAGTTCACATCTTTTCTCTCTCCTGGAGGCCATGGCGGCAGCTGCTAATCCTGTAAAAAATCTCCAGGAAGAACTGACTTGTTCTCTTTGCCTGGAGTATTTTAAAGATCCAGTCATAATCACAGAATGTGCCCACAACTTCTGCCGAGCCTGTATCACCCAGCACTGCAAGGATCCAGGAACCGACATCCGCTGTCCTCATTGTAGGAAGAGCTTTCAGCAGGAAAACTTAATCTCAAACAGGCAGCTGGCCAATATGGTGGAAATAGTCCAGCACCTGAACGGAACTTCTGAAAAACAGGGAGAGGAGAGCAAGGCAGAGAAACAGCAGGTAGTATTGAAACTCTTTCAAGATGATCAAGAAGCCAGTGAACCCTGGGCTTGGAATCCTCAAGCTGGGCTTCCTCGGGATAGAAGCGCATGGGAGAACAGGATATTTACTGTGTGCTGCATATTTAAAGAAATAATAATTAATTAATCAGTAATACCTAGCACTTGTAAGAGCTATGGGGCCTGACAACAGTTGGGAGATGAGGGTGCTCAGCACACTCAGTAAATACCTTGCAGAACTGGGCCATAATTCAGGATATACTCCCCTGGGGTTGTAAGAAAAGAGTTTGACTGTGTCTTTGCCAACAGGTTAAAATTGCTCTCACAACATTCATTTTGCATTTTCTGACTGCTTTGTGTTCGCTTTCCGGCATCACCGTGACGATAACATTAGTGGGCAGATGTAAGGGAAACAGAAAGGCAGATTACTTTTCCTAAAGCAGCATTTATTTCTGGTGATGACTAATGGCCTGACGGATCCAAAGCCCACTGAAGTCAATGGAAAGACAAAGGGGCTGCCCAGGTGTAATTGAAGTGCCAAGGTATAACCACCTTAATAATAATACTTGACTGACTAGCACCTAGATATCACAGTGATGGGCACACCAGGGCAGAAAGCCAAAGCCCCGCTCCCCTGAACCCTGCCATGCAGAGCTGAAGCCTGAGTAGCTTAGCTCTGGGGGACCCCCTGTGGTGTGGGGCCCCAGGACAATTCCCCTGCTTGCTACCCCTAATGCCGGCCCTGGGTTTTATGTGCAGAAAAGCAGTTGTGTCACAGGTGGGCCATGGAGTTTTTATAGCATGTGCTGGGGCCTCAAAGACAAAGGTTGGGAACCCGTCCTGTAGCTAATCAAAACCACTCCATGTATTCAATGGGCGGAAAGAGTTAATGTTGCTGTGGGAACCTTGACATCTGCATTTCCTGCCCTCCTTGTCTTTCAGTTTTCAGCCTTAAAGTTATTTTAGTGTTATTTATTTATTTGCACTTTATTTCTTTTAAAAACTAAATAATTACTGATCTGGGTCACAGTTGCTCTTAGAGGCCTGAGCCAGGATCAGAGACCCTTGCACTAGGCTGTGCATAGACACCCACAGTGCCCCTCCCCAAACAGCAAACAGTCCAACTAAAATAGCAAACACAAGAAAAATACCTTAATCTCTCCAGGACCAATATACTGATTAAAAACTCGGTGTAGCGCAGGTAGCTTTGTCCAGCATGATTAATAGTGGGCATACTGTATTTTTGGATCCACTTTTGTTATAATCCTCTCTGCAGATGCTCTTTCATTTCTTAATTTAAAAAAAAAATTATTTACTTTGTGGGACCAAATAACGGCAGATGAAATTTAGGGGCTCTAGACACTAAGTAACTAATTTGTGGCTGCGGTGCCTTCATGGTGTGACTTGCACCCACATTACAATTCTGCAGCTCTGACAAGAGAGACTCAGTTAGGTTGGGCAGAAAACCAGGCAGCTGGCATGATGGGGAACAGATATTCTGGAGAGTAGATTTCCTGGGCTTGCCTCTGACAAATACATTAATGGTGCAGGGTGTCTTTCACAAGGCCAAATCTCAGCCATCTGGGAAAGTCTCTCCATGCAGGCCATGCTATTTTGAGGCACCATTGGCTTCTCTTTTGGGGGAAAGAGGTGTATTTAATCATTGTCCTTTGCCCAATCTGTGTTTGTTGCCTTGTCTAGTAGTGTTGTTGTTTCTCTTTTGCTCCCAAGACCATGTGGATCCAATGCTAGTGTAGCCAGTGATTTTTGGACAGGGGACTTTAGCAAATAATTCAGCCCCTGGGGAGATGTGTGTGGGCTTCAATTAGACTCACCTACCTTTGGTATGGTGCTTGCAGCCCCTGGGACAAGGTATCCTCCAAGCTGGGCCCACGGTGTGAGGGAATCTCCAGAGAGAGAAGGGGAGGGTGTTTGCAGCCCCTTCGGGCTGGAGTTGGGAGGGAACTTTGCCACCCCTGAGGTAGATGCCATGCCTGGCGGGACGGATGGGTCTGAAAAAAAAAATCTGCAGCTCCTAATGCAGAGCCCCCTCCCCTGCCTAGGCGGGGTCCAGGGGAAGGAGGATGGAGCTGGTGTAGTGTATGAAACTGCTCTGTATAGGAAGGTGCTACTGGTAGTAGTTGCTGATGCATTAGATTGTAAGAAACTGCTATTGTATAAAACTGCTACCAGCAGAATTTTACAGCTAATAAGGGCAGGGTGAAGGGCAGTGGCTTCAGCAAATGTTACTTAGCATGCTCAGTTCATGTGACCATACAAAAAAGCCATTTTGATAAAATAAAAAAGCCTCTCTCCCCCCTCCCCCACCAACTATTTTGGCAAACACCAGTGTCTCAGTCCCACTGGGGTACCTGCTACCCCCTCTGCCCCTGCCTGTGCCAGGTTTTGCCCTCTGACACCCTCTGCCAGTGCCTCACTCCTGGTCTTAACTCCACCTCCTCTTCCCCCATCCCTGATTTTGCCATTTAGCCCTTCTCCTAATCCCACCTCCAGCTGAGACCCTGGCCACCCCCCTGTGCATGTGCCTCTGCCTGGCTTCTTCCTCCCGGGCTTTACTGTCTCTCCTTCCTTCTGATCTGTCTCCAATCTCTGTCCCTCCCCCACCGCCTTCTTCTGTTGCCTGTCACCCACCGCCCCCACACACCCCTTCTTCCCAGGGTTCCTTCTTTTCCAGCCAGCAGCACCTGCCCTCTCGCCCAGCTCTGTCTGTGCCACTGCCTTGTTCCCCCACCCGCCCCAGCTCATTTCCTATCACCATTGTAACAGTGCAGTGGTGCCAGGGAGCTGTCTAGTTGAGTGTCCTCATCAGCCAGCTCCTGCTGGCCACTAATTCCACTGTCTCTCCCTGGTTCTCCCAGCCTTCTCCTGTAGATCCTGGAGAGAAGCAGGGATCATCAGGAGCCCTATGGCAGTGGCTCTCAACCTTTCAAGACTACTGTCCCCCTTTCAGGAGTCTGATTGGTCTTGTGTACCCCAAGTTTCACCTCACTTTAAAACGACTTGCCTACAAAATCAGACATAAAAGTACAAACGTGTCACAGCCACTATTACTGACAAATCACTTTTTTTTTCATTTTTTACCATATCATTATAAAATAATTGGAATATAAATATTGTACTTACATTTCAGTGTATACAGAGCAGTATAAACAAGTCATATGAAATTGTATTTTGTACTGATTTTGCTAGTGCTTTTTATGTAGCCTGTTGTAAAACTAGGCAAATATTTAAATGAGGTGATGGACCCCCAGAAGATCTCTGCATACCGCCGGGGATACGCATACTCCTGCTTGAGTATGGGACCCGCCACAGGTGGGGGCCTGAGGAGAAAAGCAGCAGCTACCCAGGACCACTCTGAGTTCTGGTGGAGAGGATTGTTAGAAAGACTGTGCCGCTGGGCCGTCTGCTCCTGCTGTGTCATGTAGTACCTTGTGTCAAAGGCTGCAGAGAGGTCTCGCCATGTGAGCGTGGAGATCTTATCTGACTTCAGTGAGACTGCTCACAGGCTCAGATTTAAGTACATGTTTTTCTGGATTGGGGCCAGAGTGCTCAATGCCTTGCTGGACTGAGCCCTAGATTAGTATTGTTAATGTCTGACGGTTATTTGGTGGCCTGCATGGAATTTACTGGTTTCAGTTCATTTCCCAGTAGCCAAATGACGACATTACAAAACCGTTCCCACAACTAGAACCTTGTTGACTGGCTCATGAAAGAAGCTCAGGACTGATGGATGTTTGGGGTGTATTTACAGCAACGGAAATCCGGTGTCTCATTCATCACAGGTACAGCTCCATGAGTGTAAGAGCAGTGAAAGATACAGTTATTATTAGCTATTATGAATATTTATTATTTGCATTGTGGTAGCATCTAGGAAGCCTGCATCAGAGATTGGGGCCCCATTGCATCAGGCATTAGGCACAAAATACAATGCAAAGACAGTCCCTACGATCTCTGGCCCTGATCCAACAAGGCAGTTCAACTCATCATAAATTTTAAGTATGTGTACGTGAGTAGTTCCATCAACTTCAATGGGATTAGCGTCATGCTTAAAGTTAATCACATGCTGCTTAAATAGTTTGCTGGACCTGGGGCTAAGTAAGGCAGTGTTAACAAGGCACAGATATTTTTCCCATCATGGCTTCTAATCCTATCACATTTTCTGCCAGGGTTCTATAAATCAACATTCATATGTTTCACTTTAAAGGTGAAATTGGAAATAAGTGAGGTCTCCAAGCAAATTGAAATGGCCCAAGATGCCATCAGCAGCAGCAAGCAGGCCAGCACTGAAATGAATGTACGTATAGACATGATCAACCCCTCTTAATTTATGCGTTTACGCATCACTGAGAGATGCATGGCCACCTTCATTTAGGACCACATGGAGCAAGGGGTCTGCCCAGGATCATCCACCTGTGAGTCCCCCTTTTACTCCTGCACCCCTGCTGGTTTTCTCTGAGGAGTGCTGGGTATGGCATCAGCTATTATGACTATGCTCTGGAGCTGGTCAGAGTGGTTGCTCCAAACGTATGGACACCATTTGCCTCTTTTGCCTCCCTCCGAGGAGTTGCATGTGATACATCTGTGCCTCTCGCAGCCCTGAGTGCAAGGGACTGAGCTAGAATCTCAGTCTCTGTGTTATGACATTGGCAGAGGACTGCTGTCCTTTCAGTAACCCAACCCTGTATTCCGAGTGCAACCCAAAACCCCCATTGCAGACAATGCAGGATTGTGCCAAGTACGTGTATTTATTAAGAGCACTGTCTTCCTCCAAATAAAAATAATCATGCTGAAATGAAGTGGTCACTTGCCAGAGCGGGTTAGATGAGGCTATAGATGTTGATGTTCCTCACCTCCTTGTTGCTAACAGAACTCACTCCCCATCTGCTGCCTTTCAGGAATACGTGTCTCAGATCAAAGGCTTGATTACTGAAGACTTCTGTGCTATGAAACAATACCTTGAAACACAAGAGAGAGCCACACTGATGATCATTGAACAGGAGCAACAGGTGGCTCACCAGAAAATAGAAGAAACGATCGGCCAGTTGGCTGCGAAAGTGAACATGCTCACAGAAATCAAAACCCAGCTGGAAAACGGGCTGCAAAATAACACGATGGAGCAGCTGAGGGTAAGTAGAAATCTATGGGCCAATGAGCATGTACTGAGTATGTGCAACTTTCATTCCCTGCACTAGTACTCTTCTTCAGATTTCCCAGTGCTGCACTCTCACTGGTATAAAGCAACCAGGGTGGCAACAGTGGGAGCAGTAGTGTAGATCAGATGCTGCCATTATAACCACAATGCCATTCAGACCTGCTGTGAGCAGGGTTAGACAACACAGGAACTACAGCGCCGGCAGCTGGTCTACACTAAGGCTCCTACCTCTGCTGCTACTGGTGGAGTGGCACCAGGGAGAGCTTACAGGTGACGAATTTGAAGAAAAAAAAATTAGCATTGACACAGCTTCTGGGTGCAGATTCAAAACCAAAGGGGTATTTTTTGCACAGGGAGGCAAGCTTGTTTGTATGGTGGCTTAATGCACAAGTCTTTCTTCTCTTGGCCAGCAGAGTCAAGGACAATAAGAAGGAGTTTTTTAAGTATATTAGGATAAAAAATAATCCTAATGATGGTATTAGTCCATTACTAGATGGAAATTGTAGAATTATTAATAATAATGCAGAAAAGGCAGAAGTATTCAATAAATATTTCTGTTCTGTATTTGGGAAAAAGAAGAGATGATGAAATCATGTCATATGATAACCCTCTTTCCATTCCACTAGTATCTCAGGAGGATCTTAAACAGCAGCTGCTAAAGTTAGATATTTTTAAATCAGCAGGTCTAGATAACTTGCATTGAAGAGTTCTAAAAGAACAAGCTGAGAAGCCCAGTCTTGGAACGCTGGGGGGAGCAGGTTCCAAAAAGCTGGAAGAAAGCTAATACGTCAATATTTTAAAGGGGTAAATAGGATGACCTGGGGAATTATAGGCCTGTTGGTGTGATGTTGATCTGGGGCAAGATGGAAAGGGCGATATGGGACTCAATTAATAAAGAATTAGTGGAGGGGAATTAATTAATGTAAATCAGCATGGGTTTATAAAAGACAGATCCTTTCAAATTAACTTGACAGCTTTTTTTTTTATGAGATTACAAGTTTGGTTGAGACAAGTAATAGTGGTAATGTAATAGACATAGACTTCTGTAAGGCATTTTACCTGGGCCCGCACAACATTTTGTTAACAAACCTAGAATGATATAAAATTAACAAGGCACACAATAAATGGATTAAAAACTGTCTAACTGATAGGTCTCAAAAATGTAATTCTCACTGAAAGGGTGTGTTTCTAGTGGGTTCTGCAGGGATCGTTTCTTGGCCTTATGCTATTTAGTGGGCTAATGTAATTCTTGGATGCATAAACAGGGGAATCTCAAGTAGGAGTAGAAAAATTATATTACCTCTGTATTTGACACTGGTGCGACTGCTGCTAGAATCCTATGTCCAGTTCTGGTGCCCACAATTGAAGAAGGAGGTTGAAAAATTGGAAAGGGTTCAGAGAAGAGCCACGAGGTCGATCAAAGTATTAGAACACGAGCCTTATAATGAAAGGCTCAAGCAGCTCAATCTATTTAGCTTAACAAAGAGAAGGTTAAGTGGTGACTTGATTACAGTTTATAAATACTGATGTGGGGAACAGATATTTGCTAATGGGCTCTTCAATCTAGCAGAGAAAGGTATAACAAGATCTAATGGCTGGAAGTTAAAGCTAGATAAATTCGGATTGGAAATAAGAATGTTTAACCATTGAAACAATACCACGGGTTGTGGTGAATTCTCTATCACTGGCACTTTTTACATTTTGAAAGTTTGGAATAATTTTCTAAAAGATATGCTCTACTGGTTTTTGTTTTTTTTTTTATTTCAGGGAAGTTCTATGGCATGTGTTATACAGGAGGGCTTACTAGATAATCACAGTGGTCTCTTCTGGCCTTGGACTCTATTAACCTAAGACTGATTAGTTTTTAAAATCTCTAATTTCTCCCCCCAGATCTCTAGAGTCTGAGAAGAAAGTCTAGAGAGAAAGAAATAGTATCTGTGGGGGTTGGGTGGTTGCTTATTTAAACAAACTATGATCTGACTACAGAAACAAGTCCCTGTATGAGTTCTGTGGGGGAAAATGTTATTTTCATTTTTGACCAAGAACATATCTCTCAATATTTTCAGCAGGGTTTAGGTTCTTCTCCTCTGATCAGAATATTATAAAGAAAACTCTTGTTGTAAAGTATAAGTTTTCTGGAGAGTTTATTATGAAATCACCAGAAATTCTTGATGGAATTATTGCCATTTGTTTAGCTCGAGCTACCCTTGCATTCATCTTTTCTGTTGTCATTAGGATACATCGTCCAAAAGAGAAAAGTACATAGGCTCTCCGATAATAATTAATAAAATTATGCTTGATGCTAAGAAGATTAGTGTTGTCACAAGTGCTGTAGAAGAGCTCAAGAAACAACTGGAAGTGTTAATATTGAAGAAATATCCTGCCCAGCTCCCACAAGGTAAATTTACTTTATTTGTGTCTTCTTTTGTTGTGAAACCTCTTGACTTGTTACAGGACTTGATCCTGCAAGATGCTGCTGAGCAACTCCTGGAGGCTCTGCGCACTGTCACCTCCCTTTGAAGTAAACACTTTGTTTGGCACCTTGTTTGCAGGGTTGTACATATATTACTTAGAGGGATACTGTTAGGAAGTTTGGCCTCAAAATATAAGATTTGTTTGAGTATGTTTGCAGCATTTTTTTTAAACTCTCAGGGTTTTTTTTGAGGGGGAGGGAGTGTTCTAAATTCCCTTGCAGTCTTGAAGACCAAAATAATAATGTCTATTCCATGGACCATGGGAACCAGAAAGTGGTTCTGGAAGCAATTTGGAAACAGATCAGTTATGTTTCATTCTCTGTTTACTCTTTAGATATCAATGTAAACAATTTCCTAAAAGAAATGCTGACCAGAAGTAGAGTCTTTACTAAGAATAGGCCAAATTCTCAAGTTCTTGCTCACAGAGAGTTGTGCTTTAGCAAGGACTTTGGGATTTGGCTCAGTATTTGCTCGTGTCTCAGGTACAGTTCTTATGCTTAAGAAGGGAGCCTTCTTAAGCATATGATTAGGAGAACTGCATATGATTAGCAGCAGATGATTAGGAGAACTTCAACCTAAGGACCACAGGCCTATAGTAGAAATTATTACTGATAAAGCACAATGTGCTAGTTGATGTACAAACAGAAATAAAGACAAGGTCCCTGCCCTAAAATGTTTTCAAATGTAAAAAGAAACTGAACAAGAGTCTCATTTTCCAATTATTGAGAAAACACCAGAATAATGAAACCAAGAGGGGGTTAGCTGTGAGCAGATCCTCCCTAGTGAATGTTTCCAGTGAGCAGTCTTTCTATTTTTTCTTCTTCTCCTTTCAAGTATAGTCCTTATACTGTGGGGACTGGGGTACCAATTCTGCAAACAGTCATTCACATGCTTAATTTTAAGCATGTATATAGGTGTTTGCAGGATTGGGACCCTATGCAACAGGCAGCAATAGAAGTACAAAGTATTAACATCAAAGCAACATTGTTTCCAAAACACTTTTGCCAAAAAAACTTTCACCAGAACTGTGCAGATTAATGTTGAGAGTGACTCAGACATATGAAAAGAGTTCCAAGTGGCAGTCTTGCACATATGCTTTACAGTGTTACTGCAAATCATAGACAGTTCCATGAGTGGAAGTATTTAATGTTTTAGAAATACTCATGCAATTACACATACCATACTGATGAGTACAGTATAAGAACCTGTGTAGAACAGATAGTTAATTTGTGATTACTTATACAATATCATGCCTAACTGGTCTGTTACATATCTAATTGGTCATATATAGGTACAGTGACTGCAGCTGCATGCAACATGTTTTGATAATTGTGGATGTAAAGTATATATACCAACTGCACAAATATCTTTGCTTGAATAATTGCATACCCATTCATCTAGAAATCTAGGTCAAAGAGCATTATAAAAATGTCAGCTATTATTTTTTTCCTATTTGACATGTACTGTAACTGTAACCACCTGTATTTTGGTTCATAAATCTGTTGTTTGCCTTTTAGTAGAAGAAACCCCTAGCAGAAAGATTTTTCCCCCTCCACATTTATCGGAACCTGTAGGTTTACTTCAGGAGAGGAGTGTCTGTTCCACATCTGTGGTGTCTGCATCTGACAATCCAGAACCAGTTGTTTCAAGTCAGTTTTCTCAGTGTAAGTATGTAAGCCAATGTGACCACCAGATAGCGACATTAAAATGAAGGATTTTAGAATGTTCACCAACAGGGTCAGATCCTCAGCTACTCTGATTTGGTGTAGCATCATTGACATAAGAGGAGGAATGTGCATTTACACCAGCTAAGGATCTGGCTGTTTATTTTTCAATACATCATTTGTTTAAAGGAAGAAATTTTCACAACATACTATAAAGTACTGAAGCTGTAGCTTAACCACTAATCAAACTTATCAGTCTAAAAACCATACGGTAACTTGTTCAAATGAACTGGTGACTACTTAGATTCTGATGGGCGTGGTAAGTGTTCCACTTGTATTGCTAATGGGATCATTGTGTTGTAAGACTGTCACTGGGGACAGAGTCCAAGTGGTAGGTACCCTCAGCTTCTACTGAAGTCTGTGAGCCAAATCCAGAGTCCTTAGTGAGTTTTTACTCAGTACTGGCAGCCAGTCAATGGAGTTTGCTTGAGTAAGGACTGGGCCCTGGATTTGGCCCCTGGAGTTCAGTGGAAATTAATGGTTCTCAGCAATTTGCCAAATCAGGCAATTTATGAATTTATTATTATTATTATTTTATTTTGTTAAACATCAGTGTCTGATCACTACTAGAAAGCTGGCATTTGGATTACCCTAATGGGGTACACATACAGGGGTATGCAGAGGGCACTTCAACTTTCGGCTGTGTTTCACCTTTGTTGAAAATGTTTCATTGCCCAGCCTCCCTGGTGCCTTCAGGTTAGGAAATTTTCTATTATCTACTTTAGGGGCAGTGAACGTGACCTTTGATCTCCAAAGAATCCATCGTAACCTGGAGATCAGATCTGAGAATAAGAAAGTGATTGTATCCCGTTTTCCACCTGGGTATGAACCAGCTCTTAAGAGATTCTGCATCAGCCAAGTGATGTGTTCCCAAAGTTTCTCTGAAGGACGTCATTACTGGGAAGTAAGTACCAAGGACAGTGGTGGATGGGCTGTTGGAGTTGCTGATGGAAATATTGGTAGAAAAGATCAACTGGGGAGAACTGAACTATCCTGGTGTGTGGAATGGAGTGGTAAGAATAAACAGTTGTCAGCGTGGCACAGGAACCAGGAAACCCGATTAAGTGAAGACAGACCCCTGAATGTTGGAGTTTTCCTTGATCTTGCAAACAAGCACCTGTCATTTTATTCTCTCACTGATAAAGAAACACTCTTGCACAGATTTGAAATCAACATCCTACGTCCTGTTTACCCTGCTTTCTGGCTGTATGGTTTGGATGAAGAAGGATCCTTAACTATAAATCATATTAACAAGGACTAGTCTGCAGTTCTTATGGAAATTGAAGATTTAAGCTGTGAATTGCAGAGTTGCAAGAATAGAGCTCTTGTAGAGTTTTATGTTTGGATGTGAGGCTTTTATATCATGATGCAGGGCTACCATCGCTAGCATTGCGGGAAATTAACAGCTGATATGTTTTCTTCCTTGGCTTTTCTCTATTTTCTCCCTCCTTGTTACAAATCCTGCCTGATCCACCCTGGCTGTGTTAAAGCAGGGTACGGGGGTATTATGTTTAACTCGATTACACTCCCTGTTTCCCTGCACCTTAACTTAGCTTAACTTTTTGCTCAAGCACAGGCCAAAATTGTGTCCTTTCAGAAAGCATTAGGCAGAGTCAAACCTCAGAGCTATTGTATGTAAAACCCTGAATGTAACTATTAATAACAGGTCCCAGTCAGCTTGAAAGAGAGAGTATCTACATTTTCATGGCACACAAACATTTAATACACTCAAAAACATTGTTAATAATATTTGGAATACTTAGGAATAATTTCTCTAAAGGTATTAAGTAATAAATCTCCAGTGTTTCCCATAGAGACCTCCCTTTGTTGTTGTTACATATATCTAAATTCAGGGCTTTAACATACATTTACACTTCTGTACCTGGGTACACACATTCCTCTGTGATCTTCTTTCAGAAATATCTCAGATGCTATAGTGTGTCTAGTGACTGCCACACCTTACTGCTGCTTATTTTGGGTCCCTTCTAGCTGAGTTACCCTGTCCTGCAGGTGTGCAGAGATGTAGTATTCACACAAAAGTCTGTCTTCTCCCCGTTGCTTTCTCTTCCCTTTCTTTGGGCCCTGCAAAATTCAAATGCTGCAGTACAGAGTACATTGACATGTGCCTAAGTGTTTGCAAGATCAGGGCCCTAAGAGTAAAATTTTGCTGTCTGATCTTCATGGCGGATCTAGGCTCCAATATTTGTGTATTTCCAACAGTGAACATTTCTGCACCATTAGGGAAAGCAGAACATTGGTGTTTATGGCCTTGATCTCGTAAACATTTACAAATATGCTTAACTTTAAGGACAAGTCTTCCCACTGACAGAAGTCATTAGGACAATGCTTGTGCTTAAAGGTAAGCACATTCATAAGTTTTGGCAGGAACGTAGGTCTATTGTGTGGATCTGAGAGATGATGCACATGGGATGACTGACATGTAAGCAAGTTGGCCCTGGCACATAACCACGCGGATATTTCTTTCCCCAAGTCGACTTGGAAAAGAGAGAAAGAGCACCAACAAAGCAGGGAGGATACTGAACAGGATTTGGGCACTTCCAGTTTCCCAAATGCAGACTGATCATGGCAGCTCCGAGACTGTAATTTGTCACTGTTTGTAAAATAACCCTCCTGTATAATCTGAAAATGGGCACTTGACGTTGGTTCTGGCTTTTCATACATACCACCTGCATGTCTCATTTGCTGTCTTTTACTTTGTGTCATTGATGTGGATGATGTTTTATTAAAATATATGAAAATCTGACTGTGCGTCTTTCATTACTGAAATCCAAATCACAATCCCATTGAAACTAATGGCAAAATTCCAAATGACTTTGATGGAATCAAAATGTAGCGCTTAGGACCTAAACTTATTGCCTTTTCTCAGGCAAAACTCTCATTGACTTCAGTAGTTTTACACCTGAGTAAGGAGTGCTGGCTTTGGCTGTTAATTTCTAGGTTACACGTACAAAACGAGGGAAGGGTACACAATATTAGTCAGCATGTTGTATTTCATGTGATAAACTGTGAATGTCTTGTTGGTATTTAATGGGCACTTTTTATTCAAGTTTCTGATTCTTGTAACTAAATGACCCTATTACCAGATATTTCTCTTTGTCTTTATAAAAGAGAAACAACATGTGAGGAGACCTTACCGCCTAGGCCTATGTTAAACATTGGGGCACAAACAGAGGTGGAAACAAAGTCCATGTAACATTTACGCCTGCAGGGTCCAGTTTGTGTGGTGGTTAAATTGTGGTGCACAGGTGGCAATGTGGTGAGTCTTGCCCCACATGCTCGGCTGAGAAGAAGGACTCCTCTATGCATCCTGCCAGTTCCAGATGCATAGATGGTCTCCCTGCCCCATGCACCGAGGGATAGCAAGCAATGTCCCAGGTCCCCCATGTCTGAAATTCTCCTCCGCCAGCCCTGGACTCAGTGTGGAGAGAGTCGAAAGACCTGCCCAACATACACAGATACACTCATGTAACAGACGTGTCTGCTACATGGACGGACATGCAGAGACCCTCAACATGGAGAGAGACACAGAGCACAGTCAGACGGACAGACCTCCATGCCACAGACAGCCCCAGCACGGACAGACTGTCTATGCTGTGGGTGAGTATGTCTGACACAGGGTGACCAGACAGCAAAGGTGAAAAATTGGGACAGGGTGTGTGTGTGTGTGGGGGGGGGGTTAATAGGTGCCTATATAAGAAAAAGCCCCCAAAATCGGGACTGTCCTTATAAAATCGGGACATCTGGGGTCCCCTAGTCTGACCCAGGGTGGACAGACAGATGCATTCATTCCCAACACAGACAGACTCAGCACAGGCTCCACCACTGTCCCCCTCCAGCCAGCAGAGCCCAGACCTAGTACAGGCCCCTCACCGCCAGGGGGCGCGCTCGTTCTCGCGCGCTCATACTCTTTCCTCGCGCTAGCGTGTCCCCCTCGGGCTGCCGTAGCCGCTGGGGGGCCGGAGCGTGCTGGAGGCGAGGCAAGGCAAGGCCGCAGCCTCCCCCCCAACCATGATGTGAGCGGGACCCGGAGCCTGGGTCCAGGGTGTGGGGAGATGAAGAAGGACGTGAGGATCCTGCTGGTGGGAGAACGTGAGTCGGGGAGGGGGCTGTGGGGG
>NC_133781.1:23872718-23931898 GCF_003597395.2 Chelonoidis abingdonii
GGGGGGGAGGGGAGGTGGGAGTAGAGGGGTGAGGGGAGGGGAGGGCAGGGATGGGGTAGGGCGAAGGAGGCGGGGTTAGATGAGTGTGGGGGAGAGGCTCGTCATTAGATCAGTTTTGTGTTTATGGGTGAATAGATGAGAGGGGATTCCTCCCCTTCCCAGGGCTTCCTGCACCTCCTGGCTTGGAGATGGGGTCATCTCAAGGCAGCCTTCTGAGGCTAGTGACCAGGAGCCTTGCTTTGTGTGTGTGTCGCGGAGACCATCCTTAGTAAGGTATAAAATCGCATCCTCCACCCCCCATCTGATGCAGACTGCCTTGCCCACAGCTGGCAGATCTCTTCTCCCTACCATAGTGAGGGGAGAATAGGTAGCTGAGTGCCATGGGGATGGTTCAGTTGTGCGAGTTAAACAGCTTAATTAAAACCACACCAAGAATAAAATAGGTAGTGTAGGAGGCTGTGTGTATCCAATTAGTTTGCAATTACCGGCTTGAATTCTTACAGCTCTTTGCTCGGCAGATACCCAATTCATAGCTTATCACAAAACTTTGCATTATAGCTTGCATACTCTTCTGAACTGGCCATTTCAAAATTCTTGTCTCTTTCCTATATTTGGTGGTGTCTTGGCCCAGGATTGAAAGTATAGTAAGGTGTTTTTTATATTCTGAATTTGGAAATTGCAAACACTGCGTTAAATAGTTATCAGATGGGCACTGTGGTCTTGTGGTTAGAACAGGAGATTGGGAGTCCAGACTCCTGGTTTCTGCCATTGATTCATTGTGTGACCTTGGACAGATTCCTTAAACTCTCAGCCAAACATTTTAGAAAATGGATGTCTAAAGTTAGGTCCCTTGGTCCATATTTAGACACCTAAATCAGGGGCCTAAGTTTCAAATGTGCTGACCCCACAGTATATCCCACTGAAATTAATTTGTAAAGCACTTTAGGGTCCTTGAAAGCAGAAGTACTATATAAGTGACAAGTATTTTATATAATATATAATTATATTAAGAATATAGTTCTTGCTTGAAAAGTACTGCTAACATAATTTCCTTGGCAACTGTAAGCCTAGCATGTAAAATTATTCTATAGTGTGGTAGGTCCTGTGTACATTGTTTGGGGAAACTTTTAGGGCCTTTCTAGAGAACAGTGTTACAGCTTGGTTCTCTAGAAATATGTTAATATGCTTTCAAATCTCAATGTAGATAAAGGCAATACATGGCCAGATTTTAAAATAACAAGTTTATTTGGCTTTAAATATATTCTTTATTCACTTGATTATACAACTGAATTTTTCCTATGTGACTTCTTTTCAGAACCTGTCCCTAACTTAGTTTCTTTGTTACTAGCTTCTGTAACACAACTGTGACAGATACTGCTGCCTGCCAAGCTGACTTGCTAATTCACACAGTACAGAGTTTAGAATTGGGTTGAGTCTAATTGAAGCTCACTCTGTAAGGAAACAGGCACCAAGTTTTAAATTACACAGTCTTTCATATATTGTCATTGCATGAAATTATCAAAAATCTGTGTAGCTAGTGGATTAGGTAGAAAACATACAGGGTAAAGTAATGTAAATTGTAAGATGGTCATTGTTGTACAATATTAGATTAAATGTTATATAACTTGCAGAAGATATGTTTATAAAGTGAGAAATGAGGACTCTTCAGAGATTAAAAACATGGTTGGGAGAAAAACCTAATTCCAAGGTCACTTAATTGAAAATGTGCTTAGTGTAATTTTAGTAGAAAAAACAACCAGAATATTTCAGTGTCACAGATCTACAGTAATGAAAAGTTGAGTATTTTGGACTGGTTCTGCTACAGTGATTTAAGTACAGATGCAACACAAGGCTCAGTTCATATCTGATAAATGGGCACAGATCATGTTTTGTAGGTGATATGTGTTTCTGCATTTCAAAGACCAGTACTGATCTGAAAGCACAGGGGTCATTTGACTTCTGTATTGAGGGGGTAGAGGCAGCTCTGGTTAGGCCAGTGGGGCTGTGCGTGGGGGGCAAATTGCACACGTTCCTGAGGTTTGCAGTTTGCGGGGAGGGGGAGAGAGGGCAGTGCCTTCCCAGCCCCTCCCCCCAAACTAAGCCTATGGCTGAAAGTGTATTGGGTTTCTGGGGTATGAGTTTTTTAAGAGATGCCAAATTGATATTATTGGAAACTGTATTGTATCGATAATAACACATACATACAGCATGGGTTGTTCGAACATCTCTACCAGTATTCCTCAACTGTTTATTTTTTAGGGACTGTTTCTAATAGGGATGAAAAGTTAGTTCAGTGTACATGCTCATTTGATATTGGCTTTTCAGTTGAAACTGCCAGTTATATTGATGGGAGTGATTTTTTTTTTTGTCATGTGGACACATCCATTGGACTGGAACCACAATTCATTTCACTTAGGCCAAAAAAGAGCCATCAGATGATAATGCCAGTCTGAGTCAGATTCAGATTGTGACATAAGGTGTGAAAACCCTTGCATCCTAATGTATCCCCATATTCATTCAATCCCCATTGCCATGGTTTGCATTTTGAAGCTTTTTTTTTTTTGGTAAGCCAAATACTGTGATCCAAAACAGCCAAGCTGTCATGAATCTTTAATAGCCGTTAATTTGCAGAGAAGCTCTAGAATGCTGTTTTTAAGCTTCATGAAGTGAGAGGTTTAACTGTCATGCTCAGAAAAGAGAGAATCCAGGTTAAACATTTCACAATACCACACAACTTTATATCGTAAATCTAACCGACAGATAAGCTATTATCGCTAAGACTAAATAAACAATAAAACTAAATTGGAAAGATAAACGTTCAACCCAGATTTAAGCAGAATAAATATAGTTTCCTGCATCTCAAGCAGTAGAACTCCAGAGAAGCAAGACAATGGATTAAACATTCAGGCAAATTTTTCCGTGACACAGATTTTCCTAAGCCATTCTGTAAAACCAAAAAACCAAAATGCAACCTAGCCAGGAATGTTATAAATAAAGTCAGTGAAACATTCTGGACCTAGAGCCCATAACACCTTATGAGTGAGGAGATCTTTAAAATTGATGCTGCACTTTTTCTGCAACCATTTTCTTCATCAGTTAAAATTATGCAAAATCGTATCCACTAAACCAACTGGTAAAGAATTGCAGCAGTCTAGTTTTTAAAAAAAGTAATGGCATTTCCACTCAGTTATTGGAACAATAGTTCTTCCCTTGCCTGCAAATAACTCAGCTGCTACCGTGAGGTCCTGGTCCATGGACTGGGGCTCCTAGGCACTATGGTAATACAAATTATTATTATTATTATTAATAATAATAATAATAATCCAGAGATCCCCACCCCTTCATCCTATGGAGACACCTTGCTTTTATTACAGTTATGCTCCCCTCCTTTTCTAGAAGGGTGTGTGTGCAACCTCTGAAGCGAATGCAAAATTTGCTCCATGAATCAGCTGTCAAGAGGCTCGTGTGCAGCAAGAGGTTGATCTCTCTTGTTTTCTTCCCTCAGCTGCTTTAATAGCTGGCAGACTGAAGACCTTCTACTTGGGCCTTTCATGAGTAATGACATAACGATTACACAAAACAACAGGCTGGCTTACAATAGACTCTTGTTAAATGAAGGAAGATTGAGACTAAAATTAACAGAATATATCAGCAAAGAATCCTGTGGCACCTTATAGACTAACAGACGTTTTGGAGCATGAGCTTTCGTGCGTGAATACCCACTTTGTCAGATGCACGAAGTGGGTATTCACCCACGAAAGCTCATGCTCCAAAATGTCTGTTAGTCTAAAAGGTGCCACAGGATTCTTTGCTGTTTTTACAGATCCAGACTAACACGGCTACCCCTTTGATACTTGACAGAATATATCAATATTCTGTAAATAGCAAAGCAATTTGTCATCATACATCTATCTTGAAATATAAATATAGATTTCTTCTTGCCTGATGAATCTGAAACAGTTTGGTAATTATCAGTGGAAATAGCTGATAGTAACTTGGAGCCAAGATGGTAATTAGGTTCAACAAAAAACTATTTCTGTTTCATTAGGGATAGGAGTTTAAGGAAATTACCTGACATTTAGGATTAGATATTGCAAAGATATGTAAGGAGTGATTGCCAGAACTTGATACATTTGTTAAACATCTAGTAGCTGGAAGTAGAAAATGGCAAGTAGACCGGCCATCTCAAGCTGTTGAGAAGGGATGAGCTTTCTTCTAGGGTCCTGCTTGGGAGTTCCTGCTAACCAAACCTGGTATCAAATATGGAGTTTGATAAATTTGAAACTTAAGCCTCTTGCTGCAAAAGAAGGAACTCACTCTCTCTTGCCTGGCAGCTACAAGAGTGGGAAGGTGGGTCCTCACTTTTTTCCTGGCTGTGGAAGAGCTTTTCAACAGTATACATCTCACTCAGCCTCCAGGTTTTTGCCCTCTTGCCTAATGAGTAATTTCATTGCCTGCATTTGTTGCTGCAAAGAACTTTCCGACTAGGACTGGTATAATATTGTGAAGCTGACCAGAGTCTTATTAATTTTATTCTTTGCCTGCTTGGCAAACCAATGAACAGAAGCAGAGGCACTGGTGCAATCTGTCTGCAGACTCAGGAAGATGACATTGTGTCTGTTTATGCTTGGTTCAGATTTGACAGGTTTATGTTTGGAAGGCTATCTTTGCAATAAAAAGAACTAGATAATTTGTAAAAAACGTGAAAGTGCAAAGCTTGTAGATATTAAAGATTCAGTTTCACCCACTTGCCAGAGCAAATATCTTGCTCAGTTAGAGCAAATTGGTGACAGCATCAAGTCCTGGTGACAGCATCAAGAGTGCAGCTAGGGAATACATAATAAAATAGTTATTTTCTGTTCAGTTTCTTATATCATGCTCATCACCATCGTATATTAGCATCCTCCAAAGATAAAACTAATATAATGACTAACATAGGTCTGGAGTGGTTTCTCGTTTCCACTTCTCCAGGGAGAACATTGTTCATATTTCCAGTGGTAGTATGAACAGCATGTAGAACAGAATTAAGTATTGTATGGTACATTGAACAGGATCAGTAATAGTAATACACGGTTCTAGATAGAAAATTTCATCCTTTTATCTTTGTTTTTCAGTTTTTGCGAAGAAGCTGTAATTTGTTTATCAGATTCAGACGCAATCAATTATAGGGGTACTGCTTTTTTTTTTTCTGGGGCTCTGTTAAGTATGCCTCTTCATGCTCAAATGCTGCAGATTGCAATGACCTCTTACCTTAGCCATCATGCTGCTTGGCTCTGTTGTGCTGAAGCAGCATTACTAGAAACAGCAGGTTTCTTCTGGAAATAGTACATCAGAGGGAAGGGGGTCCAATGACAGTGGAAGGATTTTTTAAAATACATCTTTAGCAGGATCCTAAAAATCGCCTAGCCTTATTCACACAAGTGGTCCTAGTGGTCTCATTGGGGTTACAGTCATGATTAAGGACTATTCATATGTGGGCACTATATTGAGTCCTTAATTAATAACATATCCTATTTTTAATTGAGGAAGGGAAGAACAAATAGCTTATTGTCCCGCACATTTAACTAACTGTAAATAAATTGTATGACTTTCACACAATATTTAGTTCTTTAAATTGAGAGCCTGCTAACGTTCTTCATTAATCTGTGACCACGTTGATTTTAATATGCTTGTTTCTTTAAAAATGTAGCTTTTTAACATTAGTCTTTGTCTAAAAAGTGCATCAAAAGCTCTTTAATAGTCATGGTATCTTTGCTAACCACTCGTACAAATAAGCTTTTTAAGTGATTCAAAATAAAACAGCTGTAACTGGCCTATGTTAGCCTTGCATATAAATCAAGGAAAATAGTATGTGCTCATCCTCCTATGCTATGATCATATACTTGCCTCTACTTAATGTTTTCCTTGTGATGAAGCTAGCCATGTGAAATTACCAGGATCTTCTCATACAAGAATATTTAAAATAATGAGAAATCAGAGACGCACAAAGTCAGCTAGAATTAACTCTTCTTACCAGTATATTTTTTTAAACTATACATCAAAAGAGTGCTTAGCATTTTGGCAAACATAGGAAAAAATAAAGTCCTGTCTTCATGGAGTTTACAATCCAAAGTAACTTCAGAAAGTGCTGTTCATAGATGATTGCTCCCTGTAGTATATTCTTCACTGTCCAGTCTGGTTTTATTGCAGACATACCTGCCCTTCCATCTTTTTTTAATGCAGATGTCACTTTCTTGTTACGTTAATTCTTTTCATTCCTTTCCTTCCTGAATTCCTATGCTAAAGTAAATGTTCTGTATGCATGCCCAGATATTTTCAGAGGTGCCTCATATTGTAGTAATTTGAGGCTAAATCCGCTCACCTTATCATGTAAAGCTGGACAAGGCAAAAAAGATTTGATGTTTTGTTCCCTTAGCTGAAAAGTTTAGGCATGTATTTGAAAACACATAGGAGACGGACCCACATTTCTTTACCAGAAAGGTCCTTAAAGCGACTCTGTGAAGGAGCTGACGCCCTATGTTTAGATTTTATTAAAAGAGACATTTTTGTTAAAATTTTAATATTGGAAGTTGTAAAATGTTTTTAAAATACTTCCCATCTTGAGATAGAACTGTAACTGTTCAGTGAAGCAGAAGGTTAAAACAAATATTCTAATTCCATTATTTTTTTCCCTTCACAGCCAGAGTTGGAAAGACATCACTTATTATGTCTCTTGTCAGTGAAGAATTTCCAGAAGAGGTAGGACATCCCTATTTGTCCTCTAAATTGTGCTTCTCTGCTAGAAAAGCTACTTACCAGTCACAAAAATGTGCATGTAAGTTAAAGTTAGTGAATTTGTAATTTTAAATCTATCAGTGGATTTTTTGATGTGGTGCTTTTCTTATTAAAGTATTTAAAAGGGTGGTAAAAGGTATTGGCTTCTCCTGGAAGAATGACTTAAACTGATTAGAAACATTTCTATATGGAGAACAGGAGTCATATTTCAGTTACTTATTTTTGCTCATTCTTTTCATATGCTTAACTGAACTCACACTTGTTCTTATTAATCCACATACGCCTGAAGTGTTAGTCCTTTAAAAATAGTCAGAAAATAACATAGGTCAAAAAAAGGGAATAATGGAGGAAAAGATGTTGAAGAAGGAGCAGGGGGGTAATCTCTGCTGGAAGGCGTTACTTGTAAAAACGTGAGCATCTAACTATATAAATAAAGGTGAAGAGTTCAAAACTTGTCAAGCTGTATAGCCCTTGCAGTAATAGTCAGTCAGTATCTGTAATTAAGAATGACTTTGCATTGTGTTACTTTTTGAAGCATGTTTTCATAACCCGTTAATGTAAATAATTGTCTCTAAACCTTTTTCAGATAAATATAGAAATGGTTGGGTTTTATTTAGTTGGTTATGGACTGGAGTATACTAAAACATTTTCAGGCTATTCCTTTGAAAAAAGTAGCAGGCAATAAAACTTGTAGTGTCTTATTGTTAACACTCACTGGGTTCCTTTTCTTGGCACGGTATTAGGGGAGAGATAGTTTATCATCTGTTTACATAAATGTTTAAAGTTTGGAATGTGGGACTTGAAGCTGGCCTGAGCGTTCACTCTTTAAAACTGCAATGTCGTATTTCCTAATGTACGGCAATATATGTCTGAAGTCCAAGAACAAGGCTGCAAATGTTTTAAATGCGATTACATTACTGATGTCACTACTGGGGCACCTGGCCATTGCTATCCCTTTTAAATGAATTGCAGCTCTATATGACCTTTTTGTCTTTATACAGTAAAGTCCACTTCGACAAGTATCTTTTTAAAGGAAAATTTCATCTACACTCAGCACAGCAATCTGATTGCTGAAAACAGCAAAGATGATTTCAGACCTAATTGTATCATATATAACTCTTCAGAAGAACTTGCTGGAATCATGCATGTGTTTGTTATGCAGCTCAGGACTGTGTAGATGTGTCATTGGGGTAGTCTTATTTCATGCACCAGGTGCTGCCATAATCATCTTGGCAGAAATGTGACTATGGTCTGCAGCTTTACACAAGGCCATTCTTTGAGCAGTCAGGCTTGTTAAAAGAACATAAAGATACAGAAGGACAGATTTGCCAAGCAAAAAATCTGGTCAGTTGGATGAATTTTCTGGAGACTTAAGATTGATGTTACACCTTGATGTTGCACTGTTAGAAAGGTAGTATGGATTAGTGGATGAAGCGCTGTACTGGGACTCAGAAAACCTGGTTTCTATTACCAGTTCTGCCAGTGGCCTGTTGGGTGACCTTTGGGCAGGTCACTTCACCTCTCTCTGCCTCAGGTTTCCCTGTAAAATGGGATGTAAAGTGGTAAAATGGGATGATGAGACTGGCCTGCTTTGCAATCCATGGATGAAAAGCGCTATATAAGACTGATATATTATTTATTTATTTATTACCATGTTCCTGAATCTGGATGGGTACTATTTGGGGAATAAATTACCTGTCATGGTTGATGTACAAAATTTTTCAAAACATTAGTTTTCATGAGTATCATTTTTGAGCTCCCTGTAAACTTCTGTAGATTTAATATTTAGCAGAACCTATAAAATAAAATAGCCTGCAAGGTGTTGTGACTTTTTGGAGAGAGAGCTTTATCTATTGCATGTCATCACTATTAGACAAGTTTGGCATACTTTGGAGAAGAACAGTGGTTTTCATAGGCCCAGCCTGCTTCATTCAGGTCAGTGGGAGTTTTGCCACTTACTTAAATGGGAGCAGGATCAGGCCTCATAGGTTATTTGTGCAAAAGAACAGAAAAATTAAAATGAGATTTCTGGCAGCACTTTTAATCTGGCATGTCTATGCAGCCAAAAAACCCCCAAACTAACCTGCGGCAGAGTGTTTCAGAGCCCTGGTCAGCTGTCTCAGGCTTGCGGAGCTTGCATTGGAGGGCGAAAAATAATAGTATAGGAGTTTGGGCACAGGCTGTAGCTTGGGCTGTGAATTGCAGCAGGAGGGAAGGGTCTCAGATCCCAGACTCAAGCTTTAGCCCAAACATCTACACTGTCTTTAGCCCTCCAGTGTGAGCCCTGGAATCCCAAGTCAGTTGACCTGGGCTTTGAGACTTGCTGCCACAGGTCATTTTTTGATGTATAGTTGTACCCTTAAGATATGTCTACAGTGCAATAAAACACCCACTGCTGGCCCATGTCATCTTGCTCGGATCGCGGGGCTATAAATTTGCAGTTTAGATATTTACGCTCAAGCTCTGGGACCTTCCCTCTCTCCAGCCCGGAGCTGACCGTATACACTGAAATTTTATAGCCCTGCAAGCCGAGCCCCATAAGCCTGAGTCAGCTGACACGGGCCAGCTAATGGCTAGTTTAGTGTAATGTCCTTGGAAATGGATGTGGAGATATCTGTACTAATAGTTGAAATGAACAAGAAACCAAAAATTTACCCATTCTACGGAATAGTATTGCTTAAATGATATATTTAAGCTTTAGGCATAATTGTTAAATATGGTAAATTGATTTACAATTCAGACTGGTTTATTTGTAGGGTGCCTTGTAATAATGTTGCTTCTAATATTTTGGGTCTGAGATTTACTTGAGCCTTCATTTCAAGTCTTTTCATAACAATGATACTCTGGCGCAGCAATGCTTAGACTTGTGGCAGAGGCTTTAAGAACATAAAGAAAACACAAACTTTTGCTGAAAAATCTAACAAAATTAATAATCACTTTTGTTTAAAGCTTCCTAATCCATGGAGAAGTTTATCTATACTCTTTTTATAAACCATTGTTAGATGTTCATTTCCCTGCTTTGTTGACCGTTTTTATAGAGGTTTTTCCTTCTTACTGTTTGTTTACAAATCAAGGTTCCTCCACGTGCGGAAGAAATCACCATCCCAGCTGACGTCACCCCTGAAAGAGTGCCAACGCACATAGTGGATTATTCAGGTAGTGGTTCTATAGCGCACATGGCTACATGACTTGTTCTGATCCAGGATTGCTTTCCTGCTTCAGTAGCCTCATCAAAACTTCCAGCTTCTGCTAGGAGCTGGAAATTAAATTAATGTTATTTTAATGTAGGTTTTTTAAGGTGTTGAGGTAGATTGACAGGGACCGATCCTGCAAACTCCACTGAGTCTAGTGCTTAGTGTTGTGAGTAGTCCCTCTGAAGTCAACAGTAGCGATGTTCTAATAAGATCAGAGGGTGGTGTGATCATGGTGGTAAGTGTTTGCAAGGTCAGGCACAAGGCAACTAAATTCAGGGAGATCCAAAACATCTCTCATCCCATTTAGTGAAGAAGTCACTAAAAATGTCGGCAACTTTTACATATTCTGTGTACTGTGCTATCTTGGCACAACAGGATGAGATGACAACATAGTTTAAACTTCTGTGAATTTCATTACTCTTATTTTCATTTTTTTTTTTAAATGTTCCCATCTCGTCTGGTGCTTGTTAAATAAATATTAATAGGCTGAATACTGAAATCGAATAGAAGGCATAAATAAATCCTACCATTGCCCAGCAGGCAGAAACTCAAGTCAACAGTTAAGTTTTATGCCATGCCTTAAAGGTCAACAAACTCCGGCTCTGTCAGGCAATATAGAAAGCAATTCCAAAGTCAGAAACCTCTGAGGAAAGCTCCCTTCAGACATTCAAAGGTGGGGACCCAGGGCGAGGCTGCATCAACAGATTTTCAACTGTTATGACTGCTCGGGGGTGAAGTTGACTTTTTTTTGGTCAGTTTGTATGTCAGTGTTAATTTTAATGTTCTGTGTCCACTAATATGAGTACATACTCTGAATTTTAAACCAGACAAACCTAGGTAAGTCAAATATCGGAATCCTTTTTCCTTTGAGTCTCCATTATTTGGGAATGCTTGAGGCAATTCTACAGCTGACATGAGCCAATTCCTATGATAAATGTGATTTTAAATTGTTACGTTAACTAACGACCTTACTTTGTTTCAGATTTGTCTTGTCATGTGAACAGTAGTGGCAGTACAGCTAGTCTTTCCTCTATTTGAAGACTTTTCTCTCATTAGGCAACACTTCCTTGGGGTTGTGATAAAGAAGATGATCACTTTCTAGTAATTACCGCAAACTCTGCCCACAAAACTTTTGAAGTTTGCTTCTTTGTGACAGTCTTTACAAATGATTTCATATTTCTGTCTCCTTTTGATGCTATCCTCAATTATTTCTCAGTTTAGTACAAAGTATTTTATGATGAGCTCCCTCTGGGTTTAGGATTAACTATCGCACAGCCAAGAGTTTTCCATGTTGTTATATAAAATCTCTCAGACAGATATAGCAAAAGCTCTGATTTGCTGGGAATTATATTTGCTTGTAAAATTATAGCCACCAGGCTGGAACTGGCATTTGCACACACATTTCCAGGATGAACTTTAAAGCTGAATAATTGCACTGGCAAGACAGGCTCCCTCTGGAAAGCATCAGGGATTGGGTCTGCTACGTTTTCTGCTATCTCCTTCTTGGGGTGTTAAACTGATGCTGTTGTTCCGTAATGTAAATTCCAGCATAAAACATGACATTGTAGAACGGGTGGCCAACCTGAGCCTGAGAAGGAGCCAGAATTTACCAATGTACATTGCCAAAGAGCCACAGTAACATGTCAGCAGCTCCCCATCACCTCCCCTACCCCAGGGGGAGGAGTGAGGGCATGGCAGGCTCAGGGGAGGGGGCGGAAAGGGGTGGAGTGGGGGCAGGGCCTGTGGCAGAGCCAGGGGGTGAGCAGTGAGCACCCCCCAGCACATTGGAAAGTTGACGCCTGTAGCTCCAGCCCCAGAGTTGGTGCCTATACAAGGAGCTGCATATTAACTTCTGAAGAGCTGCCTGTGGCTCCAGACCACAGGTTGGCCACCCCATTGTAGAACAACAGCATCACTTTAGCACCCCAAGAAAATGGCAGAAAATGTAGCAGACTCAATCCCTGTTGCATTCCAGAGAGAGCCTGTCATGCCAGTGCAATTATTCAGCTTTAAAGTTCATACTGGAAATTTGTGTGCGAATGCCAGTTCCAGCCTGGTGGCAAGGGCATCAATTTCATGGCCTTTGCATTAGAAGCATATTTTTGTTCCACATACTTTGCTAAAAGTAATTAAAAATGAAAAAAGGCCATTGCCAGGATGGCTGTACCTGGAATGAGTACCGTAAAATATTCTCAGGTGTAGTTCATGATGATATTGAATATCAATGGCATGTTTTCCTGTTGCATGCAGAAGCAGAGCAAAGTGATGAGCAGCTTCACCATGAAATATCACAGGTAAGTGATAGTCTGGGATTAGCTAGAATTGAATTAGGCAGCTTCTGCTCCTTGATTTTCCTCTGCTGTTTAACAAACTTTTTAAAAAGTTTTTCACTCTAGAGAGCTTCTGGCTTGAATTATTGGAAGAGAGCCCTCCCATTCTTTTCTCTCAACACTTTCCCCACCTTCCTGTTAGAGCCTTTTGTCACAGCAAACCTTCCTCTGGTCCAGGAAGATTGGGTGCTGTTTGTTTTCTAGGAACTGCATCAGAGCAGTTATCAGTATTCTTGAGAAGGGATTGCTTTGTAATTCAAATCACTGTTCCTTTGAGGATTGAGTGCTCTGCCTCTGCAGTATTCCTGTATGGCGGAGAGAGGGGCAAACTTGTGACCTGGCAATGGTAGAATGTGACATTGGCCAGTTCAGGTTGATCACAGTGAAGTATAGATGGGATGGCAAAGCCCAAATCAAACTTAAATCCCCTTAACCTCTGAAAACTAGACAAACAGCTGTACCCACATAGCACCACCTCTCCTGGTTCCCATTTGTAATATTTGTCAGGGCCAGTGTTACGCACAAACAGTTCCGTGAGATGCTGTGCTTTCTGCATAACCATTGCAAATGATCAGCTGTGCCTGTTCCACTTACTGGCCTGCCCAGAGAAGATGGCAGCTCTCAGCACAGTATTCCTCCCCCTTTGGCAATTTGGCTCATGTTCCTGCTTGGTTGGAAAGGGAGAAACCATCTTTCTTTCAGGCAGTCAGCCGAGGGACTGACAGCGTTTGCAGTAAAATGATCCCAGTGCCTGAAAAATCCTGTTAACTATTTTCCTGTCAACCTGTTGCATTACCCTTACAAGTGAACTGCTGCAGTGAGGTGTTTGTGGAGTTACTAAGATACCTTCATTTCCTGCCCTCAGTGCTTTCTGAGCATCTTAAATGCACCTTTGTATATTCTATATAGAGGCAGTTGTTTCATGTCCTGTTCTTGGTGGGTAGCCAAACTCGAGAACTGCAGCTCTGGGACCAAGGAAAAATAGATAATATGTGACAGCTCAAATGTAGATAGCTTAGAAGTCTATGCCACCATTTTCCTGGAATGTACCTCTGCAAAAAACTGATTTGGGCATTTCTTAATATCTTCCATTTCTCCGCTCTCTTCAGGCCATCAGTCCAGCTTCAGATTGTATGAGCAAGCTAGGAGCACAAACACTGGCCAACAATGAAGCATTTTTTACTATTTTGTTGTGATGTTGCTAGGTGTGCTTTTTAACTGTTTGCTGTTCTAGGGAATCCACACATTCAGGATTCAATGGTTTCTCTTTTTCATTTTAGGCTAATGTAATTTGCATAGTATATGCTGTTAACAACAAGAATTCTATTGACAAGGTATGATGAAAACACCTTTTATAGTATCTAGCAGCTTTTTAAGATGCATCTCCTGTGACAGGATGGGCACAGTGAAAACTTTGTTCTTAAATATTTAAAGTGCATAAAATATTACATGGTATATAATCTACCAATAGTATTCTTTTTCTGGTGGTTCCCATCAGTCGTCTCTTTTCCTTGTTTAACACTGACACCTCAGAGTTTTCTCTTGGGTGTGCCGTTCTCACAAACAAGGAGTACTAGATAAAATTCTCTTCTGAGCTTGTTAATTCCATGCAGTAATAAGCTGGGAATGTTGCTATCAGTCAGCTTAGACTTTTCCTTTTTAATTCCTATACCCTCATGGCCAAAAGTGGTGCTCATTCCAACTCACAATAAGCCCAGAAAGCAAGAGACCAGGACCAGCCATTCTCAAGTTTATTGTATGCAATTCAGTCATATTAGCCTAAGTGTGCGTTTTCTTGATAAGCGTTAATTTGTTGCTTTAGGTAACAAGCAGATGGATTCCTCTCATCAATGAAAGGACAGACAAAGATAGCAGGTTTGTACTGAGAGGGAGGAAAAAACATGAAATAGACCTAAATATTAAGGTGATGGGGGTGGTTAAATAACATTGAGGGTATTGTTCAGCCAAAAAAGACAGATGTGAAGTTAGTCTGAAGTAGCCTCATTGCCTACATTTTTTTACAGATATTTTCAACTAGCAAGTGACTTTTTCACCCATCAAATATGCTGTTTTAAAAATGTCATTGCTAGCTTGCACCATATATATGAATGCCTTCCTACTTTTTCTGCTGTAATGGCCTGCACGAGTTTTCTTCCAATGCCAGTTAGGCTAAGAGAGAGTCCATGGCTTGATCACAATGCTGCCTCCATGGCTAGGCTTCTTCAGGCACCAGAAGTTTTAAGTTTTGTACAGATCTATGAAATGTTGTTGGAAGCTGAGAAATTAAAGGAGAGCTTTGAAGGAAGTTCCATGACAAGCTAAGCATGGGAGAGACAGCTTGTATTCTGAACTTCCTGCCTTTGGTTGGCTTAAGCCAGACCCTCATTTTTGTGTGTGAATTTCTAGTTTAGCTATTTAAAAAACAAAATCCAGAGGAAAAAAATCGTCTATGAGAATGTTGTCCATTTATTGTCCATGTCTGCTCTTTCTGAGTAATCATGAGCTACTTGGGGATCTCTTATAGTGAAGTGTGGAAAACGATTATTTTTACCCAGTGGACCAACTTCCATATCTTTGCAAGGGTAATACATTGTGCATGTGCAGTAGGAATGCCCACAAAATATCCATATGAAATTTTGTGTGTTACTGTGTATAATGGAAGCTTTATAAGTAATTAACCACACTGTTTAACTTTTCCAAAAAATCCAAAACAAGTACAGACGAGTCTCATCTTACGCTCATTTAACATGCGCAAATTCAGCTTTGTGCTGTTGGCAAAAACAAAAAGAGAAAAATAACAATTTAAATACTGTACCTGTAGTGCAGGCAATTCTGCCCGCCATTACGCTCAATGTAATTTTGACTATACATGATTTTCGCTTTACGCGCTGACAGCAGAATGTAACCCTAGTGTAAGATGAGACTTGCCTGTAAAGCACTTTGTAACTTAAATCCTTGTCGCATTAATTTGTTTGCCACCGTTATGAAATAAATCTAAAACTGCTAATGCATTTTTGTTCCTGCTCTTTACCATTTGGTGTCTAGTTATTCATAGAAACAACATAAATGCAAATTGTTTACTTCCTTTGGAGTAGAGTAAGTTGCCAAATAAAATAGATATTTTCAGCTCCTTCTGATTGTAAATCTCCTTTGATAAATCTTATGTTTTCAGGCTTCCTCTTATATTGGTTGGAAACAAATCTGATCTAGTGGAATATAGCAGTATGGAGACCATCCTTCCCATTATGAACCAATACACAGAGATAGAAACTTGCGTAGAGGTATGCTCCTACATTTTGGAATTCATTCTGAGTGAATAACAAGTACCACATTGCTGCCAAGTTTATACTTCAACTTTTTCGATTGTAGTAGTGATAGAGCAACTCAAAATTACTACGTTGTTTGTATCGCAGTAGTGCTAAGAGGCTGCAACTGAGCTGGAGCTAGTCCCCGCTGAGCTAGTCATTGCAAACACATAGCTCTCAATTTTTTTTTCCAAAGGACCATATTTCCCTTCTTTTCGAAGGACCATTTAGACACCCAAAGAAGTGGTGAAATATTCAAAAGGGTTAACTCACTAATTTAAAGTCTCCTTTTTCAGTGTTCAGCCAAAAACTTGAAGAATATATCTGAGCTATTCTATTATGCACAGAAAGCTGTTTTACATCCCACAGGACCTCTCTACTGTCCAGAGGAAAAAGAGGTATTTGTTTCTTTTTAAACCAGTATCTGTGTGTAGTTGTAATAAGCTTAGTTTAGCCAAAGACAGTTGGCAAGACAGTTATGTTAAAATAGTAAAATATTTTTGCCTTTTTGATTTTTATGCTACTTCCACCCCAGTAGATTTTTTTCTTCTTTGATTATTTCTACGTGTTGGTCATCGTGTGCCAGCTCCCTTATGCCTATAGTCTGTGATATTAATCAGAGCCGTGACTTTTACTAAGTCCTGTGCGGGAGAATGTTGCAGGATGTTCATTTTTACTTCCCAATTAATTACATGTACAAACAATTGCAAATTGATTTTCAGATTTGATTTGGTCATGGTTGTACAATTATGCCAAATGTAATCTGATATAATCTGGTTCCAGATTCTTTCTCCATTAACACAGATGTACATTCTGAATAACTCTGTTTACTTTAGAGTATTTACTCCAGTGTCATGGAAAGCAAAATTCTTTCAGAGCACTCTTGTGAGACTTTGACAAGAGCGCTTCAGAAAGATGAGTGCATATTTTTTCTAGTGTTCTAGTAACAGCCATAGCTAGTTTCTTAGTACACAAGAAAACTAATTAAATGGATTACCAGGGTGCATGTGGATTTTTATAGCAGTAATAATATAGGTTGCAATTAATAGGGGCACTGGATTTATCACTTATTGTGGATTGTCACTTCATCTTGAACAGTGGAGAAAGCCACTCAGTCTCAAACACTGAGTAATAGAAAGCCACAAAATAATCGCTGCTTGACTTTGTACATCCTGATTTTGCCTGGTGCTGTTGTGTAGTGACATTGTATCACCACAATGCAATTAGTGTCATCATCCCTTTTCTGTCTCCCTCACTCCTCACCATGGCTGGTAGTCGGAGAAGAGTTTTCTCTCTCCTTTTTTTTCCCCTCACCATCTTATTTATTGGGAGGGAATTCCCTATCTTTCTATTTTCTCTCTCACCTGGGAGCAAACTCATCTGCTTTTCCTCTCCCAGGCTCTTGGTCCATATGCTCAGTACTTTGTCTAATAGATGAGAGAGGACAGTTAAAATTACTATGATTGGCCCCAGGGTTCTTCTTGAAACCCTCCCTAAACCAGTTGAACATGGATCAGGTGCCTGTTCAATAATGGTTCACTGTGGCTCTAGAGCCAGTGAATTGAATTTATTTTTTGTGTGGAATGTCCATTTAAGATGCCTTATTAGATTTATCTTCATTGATACACACAAGATTCTTCTCTAGTCTGATCACATAAATAGACTTTAATTTTCGAATTAGAAGTAGAATCATAGAAACATAGGCCTGGAAGGGACTTAAAGTGGTCGTCTAGTCCATCCTGCAGTGCTGAGGTAGGATTAAGTATACCTAGACCATCCCTGACATGTGTTTGTTTAACATGTTCTTAAAAGCCTTCAGTGACAGGGATTCCTCAGCCTCCCTTGGAAGTCTGTTCCAGTGCTTAACCATCCTTATAACCAGAAAGTTTTTCCTAATATCCAACCTAAATCTCCATTGCTGTTGATGAATCCGATTATTTCTTTTTGTATCTTCAGTGGACTTGGAGAAACACTGATCACCATCCTTTTCATAACAGCCTTTAACATATCTGAAGACTGTTATCAGGTTTCCTGCTCAGTTTTCTTTATTCAAGACTAAACATGCCTAGTTCTTTCAATCTTTCCTTATGGGTCATATTTTCTAAACCTCTTGTTGCTTGCTTGCTTGTGGATTGATGTATTATCTTGAAACATAAATATTTTAAAAGATGATCATACAGGGGCTGAGCAAGGGCATAATAGTCTAATGCAGTGGTTTTTAACCTTTTTTTTTAATTTGCGGAGCCATTTTTCAAACAGAGGTGCGGACCCCTTTGGAAATCTTAGACATGGTCTGCAGACCCTCAAGGGTCTGCGGAGCCCAGGCTGAAAACCACAGTGCTATGGTAATGACAACCTTTCACAGACCCTCTAGATAGTCTGCAGACAACCCCCCCCACACTTCCACCAACCGGGGTCTGCAGACCACAGGTTGAAAACTACTTGTCTAATGCACCTCAGTGTATATTAGGAAAGGCTAGGAAGATGATTTTCTTCAAATTTCTGTCGTCAAGTTTAGTTTTTAAAAACTTTTTACATCACAGTAAGGCAACAAATACAGAGAACTGTTTTTTGATATTTGTATTTTTGGATACTTTTGGATTGTTCAGCCTGCAAAGATAGATTCAAGATTTTATATAATTGAATTTAAAGTCGTTTAATATCAAAAATGACTTTTTTGTAATCTTTTTCAGAATATAAGTTTACTCTTGTCGGGTTTTGCTGTTTCTTATATTTATTAATTTTCTAGATGCCCATTCTGAAAATCTAAAACAAACCAAACATTAAATTGTCAGTATCTATTTGAATTCTATTTAATGCTCTCTTGTGGTGTTAGTGTGATTATTTTCATGTTCAAACCAAAAAAAAATAAATAAAAATGTAATTTTCCTGTGAAAGTGGGTCCTAATTTCTCTCTTGATCTGTAGATGAAACCTGCCTGTATAAAAGCTCTGACTCGCATCTTCAGAATCTCTGATCAGGATAATGATGGCACTCTCAGTGATGCAGAGCTCAACTTCTTTCAGGTATCTCCCTACTATTTTTTTTATCACCCCCTATTTTCTCCATACTGAGTACTCTAGTAGCTCAGCTCTAGAATACTATCAAAGCAAGTTGAGGTGACTGGTAACGTTTGGATACCTATTTTTAATTGTGAAATTGCTCACTGGCTAGATTGTGCCATTTTAGGCACTGCTCTGTGCTTGGGGACTGACTTGACCAAAATTTCTCCTTGAGTTATAGGAGAGCCAGTACAATGGGCACTGTACCACATAGCAAATAGATGCGTTGTGTACTGTTCTTCCTCCTGATGTGGCTTTAGGGAAAGGCCATAGGCCTTGTTCCTCTTGGGAAACTGTTATCATCTTCAGTGTCTCCACTGGGATTGTGCTTTTAGTCCTGTGTATAGTTGTGGCGGAAGTCTCTTTGCACACTCCCACTGGGTAGCGCAAAATCTTGCCCTATATAAATCATCTTTGTATTGTTGATGCCCATAACAGATACTGGGCCTCATTCTTCTTGAATGCTAGTCTAAAAGTGGGAGTTATTCCCCTGAAGTCAGTAGAATGAAACTGGCGTAAAATGAGTGAGATGAAAATCGGATGTAATATTTCAGATACCGAACTACATTTAACCTTAAGTATTAAAGCTAAGAAATGGAATGCAGAGTTAAAGCTTCTCCTCAAACCTGAATTCACATTATTGTGGCTAGCTATTGCTAACGTTGTAACTCAATTGAATGTCCTGCGTTTGTCAGTTTAAATTCACAACACTTTTCTTGAAAAGCTAAAAAGAGTTTTTCTACATCCCTACCTCTACTGATTAGTGCGGGTTTAAATACAATCCTGAGGTTCCCCAGTATTTCATTTCTGTTTCTTTAAACACCTGTTCCTCTCTAGATGGCTGTGATTCTTTAACAGTCTTGGAAACTGAAGCAAATAATAGATACCCTGTCTTGTTTTGCTCTTACTTGGGAGCAGTACCAACGAGCAAGGAACTGTCCTGCCTGCTCTGCTTTAATTTAAAGTTTGCTTGAATTGTCCCTACCGTTAAATTAACATAGCTTCTAAGGCTGCACTTTGAGCAGGACATGCTGTATGACTGACTTAGTATCAGTGTTTCTAATATGCATTTTCTTTGTTTGTTAGAGAATTTGTTTTAATACTCCACTAGCGCCTCAAGCATTGGAAGATGTAAAGAATGTAGTCAGAAAAAATCTAAGTGATGGAGTTGCTGATAATGGATTAACATTAAAAGGTAGGTATTGTTTGAAGAGAGACATTTAAAGTTGATACAAAATAAAAGTCCATGTGTAATCTATTGTTAAAGGAGGGAAAAGGGATTGAAATAGGATTTCAGTTTTTTGCTCCCTTGGCAACAAGAACTGGTCATAACTTGGCTGTGGCATGGGATAAACTGAGAAATAATGGGGGAGAAGGAAATGGTGTTCCAATGGAGAATGCTTAAGGGACCAAAATGTCTGAATTAAGTGTGCTGATTCTAAGAAATTCCCTCTTGGGCAAATTCTATAGTTTCCATTTAGAATAGGCTATTTGGTTAGTTTTTACCAGAGTGAGCACTAGCATAGATAAGTGTTGGTTCGCACCAGCATTTTAATGACTGCTGCGTAGATCTGTTCAGAGTAAGCGGTAAAAATTAAAGGTGATATCTTTTCTACTACTTGTGGGACCTGCAACTGTGAAAGCAAAAGTGAGAAATAGAGTGAAAACCTAATCTACACACAGCCTTAAAAAATCGTGTGTATTGAACTGGAGGAGTAATCTCAGTTTTCAGAAAGATATGGAAAGTATGGAAGCAATTATCCTCGAATTTTGGTGTAGGAAACCTAATACATGCTTCTGTGAAACTACTATTGAAGGTTGTCATTCTTTGTGTGTTTAATCGAGACCACATAAAAACTTTTAGCATGTTACAAATTAAAACCAGCCCTATAATAAAAATGCTGGTGCTAACACTTAGGAAACAAATTTTAAGAAAATAATAATTTTGGTGATCTGATTATAGAAGTATAATAGTACAAATTGAAGGTACAGAAAATGTCATGTAGTCATTAAGATTTTATATTGTCCACACTGTGCTTTTATGTTTGTGTATTTTTTTATATTCACTCAATGTAAAAAAAACAGCAGCTCTCAATGTAAATGTTAAATGTTTGAAAGTCTTCAAAATCTTAAGAATTATCATTTTAATTTCAGGTTTTCTTTTTCTACATACACTTTTTATTCAGCGAGGAAGACATGAAACTACTTGGACAGTATTACGCCGCTTTGGATATGATGATGACCTAGAGCTCACACCAGAGTATTTGTTTCCTCCGTACGTTTCAGCTGTTAATTTTCACATGTTAACTCTATATAGAACTTGTATGTCATGCCTTGGGATTGCTAAATTAACTACTTATTATACAAACACAACTCCCAACTTTGTCAGCAATATTTGCATTTACATAAACACATTGAGTATACAGTATATAATAATCTCTTGATGTATGTGTCACTTCAATTATTCATGTGCATTAAGGGCCTAATCCAATGCCCACAGAAGTAAATGGAAGTTCTTTCCAATTACTTCCTTGAGTATTGGATCAGACTTGGACCAGAATATCCTTTTATATAGAGCAAATAGAAGGATAAAGGAATTCCAATTTCGGTATGTTATCAGAAATGTCTAAACGTTCATAGTGTCACCTAGTTTCACTGTGGGTTGCATATGGAGAGCAGAGGGACAAGGAATTTGCAGTACCAGATCAGACTCTGTTCGTTTCACTCCAGAAGGCTGTCCCTGGCAGAGGTTCATATCTCACTCTTAAGAGGGAAGCAAACTTTTGTCTCTCATAATGCCAGCTGTGCAAAAGGAATCACATGGCGGAAGAAGGAAATTCTTTCCCTGAACACTGCAATCAGTTTATGACCAGAACATGGGACTTAATTATCCTTTGTCCAACTATGACAGGAGACACTGGATTTGGTTTAATTAGGGCAGTATTTTGTTCCTAAATATCAGGGAGTACCCAGCAGATAAGTGTGCAGTGCAGGTAATTCCATAATCATTTACTTGGGAGACAAGGAGGCTACTGTCCACCTTCAACCATCTCGGTCCCCAGCCAACCTGCTGCTTGGACCTTGCCCCCCTCTCCCTCTTAAATGGAGGGTTAAGGGGGACTGTAAAGGGGGGCCAGGAGCCTTGGTGTACCAGTCATAGGAGCCCGAAGTCCCCCATTTCCGTCCCTTTTAAAAAAAAATACATCCTTTAAATCCTTTACTAATCCATTTTATCTGATCACCATGTCCCTTCCCTATGGAGCAAGTGCACTGGACATCCGTCCTACACTTACATAATGAGTTGTGACATGATAGCTTAACTCCCATTTCATGTTTGCCCCAACTAAGCCCCTACCCACTGTGGAGAAGGAGTGGGGGGGAACACTTGCCTTGGCCAACGTGGTGGTGAGGGAAAAAATTCCTTCCCAGTCCCCCAAGACTAAGCACCAATACCCACCGTGGATCATGACAAAATCCAGTATTTAGCTATGGCCATTGGTGGAAGGATGGGTGCTACTCTGTCTGGTCCAGGTAAAAGAGGGCTTTTCCTGCACTGGCATGGGCTTAGGCCTAGATAGTCTTCCTTCTCTTCTGGTGATCTAGGGGGGATGGATCAGTGTCCCTGCTGACCTGGTTTGAAGCTGCTGCAGGAAGTGACTCTCTGAGTATCTAGTCCTTAAACAGGCCACACATCTCCTGTAAGCCCGCCAATAGCCCCAACTGCTTAATGTGCGCTGAGACCATTCTCTTGCCAGGCATAGTTACAAGTGGGATAGTTCTAAAACTGTCCAGCCCTTTTTATGACATTTGACTCCTTTAGGATGAGATTTTCAGAGGATCTGAAGGGAATTAGGTGCCTAAGTCACTTTCTTTCTTTTGACTATCCCATACCTATTTCTTTCATAGAATGCTGCTGATATTCCTGTTCTATATGAAAGCACCTTACATTACAGATGATTTTAGAATGCCTAGTAAACAGTGCTTGCTGTGTTTTCAGTGAAACAGAAAAGGAGCTGATTGCAAAATCAGTAAATGCTATTTTCATATTTATTTCTTGGAAGAATTACCTTTATTATGTGACTAATTTTTGGTTCTTTTTTTTTCTTAAAAAATAGGCTAAAAATTCCTTCTGACTGCACAACAGAATTGAATCACCATGTGTATTTGTTTCTCCAAAGCACTTTTGATAAGCATGATTTGGTAAGATTTAGTCTGACTTAAGTGGTGCTTGTGTAATGTTTTAATTGCTCTCTAAATCTTAACTCTTTGACTTGATCTGTACAACGGGATGTTTATCAACAAAATCCAACCCCTAATGTCCAGCCATCCTTTTTACCTTCTTTTAGGATTGGATTGAAGTTTATGAAGCTGAACCAATTTTATTTTTCAAACTCAAAAAAAGAATTAGGAGTCAATATTCCTCTTTAATGTGGCACAGGAAACTAAATCAATACTTAATATTGGGAGAGCCATCTTCCTTGTGTTTAAATTGTTCTGCGAGTAGGTAACATTAGTACCCTACACCATATAAAGTCTATACATGATGTCAATTTATCTCCTTCCTGGGACTAGGCTTTGTTAGCTCAAGTAACAGAATAAAACTCAGCCTAAGCTTTCTGCTGAAGCCTGGCAATTCCTTGGGTTTCCTGTAGGGCTTCCATATTTCTTCTCCCAGTGTTCTTGGACTAAGGATCATGTTTCCCTCTGCTCTTGGAGTTGATCCACCAGCACCGGTTACAATGTGGCAGCAGTTCTGTGAGGGTTCTGACTTCTGACAAGTTGAGTCAGCAGAACAGCTCTTCCTTATGCAGGGTCAGATTCTGCTACCCTTTTAAATGTGTTGATCAGTGATATTCCTAAACCAGGAAAAATGTTCTTACCATGTTATGAAATTGAATTAAAAATATTTATTTTACACACACAATCAAGAATGCTAGAAATAACAAATGCCTATGTAGGAATAAAGATTGACTAAGGCTTTAACAAAAGATCCAGTGTTTGGGGGGTTTAGACTTATTCTCCATTTTATGTATTTAGGTTCTTAATTTAAAGGAATAGTTTTGACCCTTTGTCTGTCTGAGGCCTGTTCTGCACTAGAAATGTTTGTTGCATAGGGGTGCAACTTTTCTTTTAAACAACACTTTTATACCAGCAAAAGCCCCAGGGGAGATGCAGTTACGCTAGCAAAAGAGTGCTTTTGTATATATAACTTATTTTGTTCAGGAAAGTGCATAAGTTGTACCAGCAGAAGCACTCATACGCCAGTATACGCAGCTGGTATATTTACCCTTTCTAGTAAGGGGGGAGGGATAGCTCAGTGGTTTGAGCATTGGCCTGCTAAACCCAGGGTTGTGAGTTCAGTCCTTGAGGGGGCCACTTAGGGATGTGGGGCAAAATCAGTACTTGATCCTGCTAATGAAGGCAGGGGGCTTCCAGTTCTAGGAGATAGGTATATCTCCATATATTATAAGTCCCAAGAATCCTTTTTAAAAACTGATTATCCACCTATTGTAAGTAAATCTTTAACATAGTTTTTGTGGAATGAATGCTGCACAGGCCATTCAAATCCCATACAAAAAATACTTTACTTTTGCAGGTATGTTTTGGTGAGAATATTATTGGTATCTGATGTATAACTATGTGCATATTTCCAGGATAGAGATTGTGCTTTGTCCCCTGATGAACTCAAAGATTTGTTCAAAGTCTTCCCTTATATACCATGGGGACCTGATGTCAACAACACTGTTTGTACAAATGAAAGGGGATGGATAACATACCAGGGGTTTCTTTCTCAGTGGACGTAAGTATGGTACATTATATGTTGCTGTTGCCCAGGAGTTACACTAGGACCTTACAGTGGCCTTACATTAGGACTTCATGTGATGTAATAACCTATTTTATTGCACATTTATATGTGTAGTTCTGCATATGCTATGCAAATCTTTTGTTTAAAAAAATGAATAGTAAATCTAGTGAGGTAACTGAAAAAATCGTTCTAGAGTTAAAAAAATTTTTGATGAATGTTGTCGGAGTGATCTGCTTCATTGAGTACTTTTAAATAACTATGCTAATTAAGATGCCACAGTTTTGCAGTGTGATTTATTTTTAAGTTATTCAGATCTAATCAAGTAAATAGATAGCACTGGCTGTGCTGCTGCTTAAATGTTTATAGCAAATGAGGTGCCAAAACTGTGGAGATCTCTGTTAACGGATGAGTTCCTGAGACTGCTGTACCGTATTCAGAGAATTGAGAATTACAATCAAAGTTAGACACACAGCTCTTGTTTTAAAGGGAATAGGAAAGATTATTGCTATATAGACTTGCTCAGTAAAACATTGTCCTTTCCATTTATGAAACCATGCTTTATTTGGAGCCAGAGGTTCTCCCTGAAATGCCTTGGTGATGTTTCAGTTTACTCCCTTAATGGGGTTTAGTCTGCATTATAAAGTTGTTGCACATGTTTGGCTCAGCTACCAGTGTCTCCAGGAGAGGCGTGCTGACTTCATGTGAATGGAAGTTGAATTTCCTTGTACTATGGAGAAGAATGGTAATTCCTCAATAAGTTGGAGGTCATTCTCCAATAGGTTTTCAGAGAAGTTCACATTATTTTTTTTGGCTGACTCCTTTTTGTTTATTGATTTGGAAACTTGCAATACATTTTCCAGAACTTTTACGTCTATCATGTTTACATAACTGACTTACAGAGAAATTCACTTAAATATCTATTACTGATTTCATGGGGCTCTGCTAGTTCAGTAGCAGGCTAATATCACTGACTAGAGCCAGGTATACATGGAAAGCATGTACAAGCTTCTCCATACTGCTCTGCCAACGCAAATCAATCCTGATCTCCAGCACCCTGACTATACCAGTCTTGGTCCTTTCACTCACCTACCCAACCTCTGCCAATGTATTCCCATGCACCTGGATCCTGTCACTTGCTTCTCCTATCCAAACATTAACCAGCCATGTTAAATTACATGGTGTGCTTTTTATATGAGCATCCATGCTTGAAGAGGCTAATCTGAAATCACTACATATCTTCTTACTAGACCTACATAGGATTGAAACATAGGTCTCCAGAAATACTAACTTTCTGTGCCAACCAGCCATTGTCACAATAATATTTAAGGGATGCATGTTATTTTTGGATTTTGTCTGTCAATCCTGCTGTCCTTAGTTCATTTGAGAGCACTGATAGGCAAGTCCTCAAAAATCCAGTTTGTTTGATTTACATAATTGCTAAATCAGATGTAACCCTGTGCTTGCTGTGTAATTAATGCATAGTTTATCAGTGTATCACCTATGAGAGAATTTTTGATGTTTATCTAAGAAAAGCTATTGGATGATTCCATGTCAGGTACCACTTAAGTTTCCTTTGAACGTGGCAAAGCACTTTAGAGAACTATCACCTAGGAACAGTATTGAGGACATTCACTATAAGATCCCATTTTAAAGCTTCCTGTTGAAGATCTGCTATTATGTAGAAAGGAAGCAAGCTAAAATGTTGAAGAATTGACCAAAGCAATTGGTAGCTTTTGGAGCCACTGTGTGGCCTGCTGCTCAGAGAACTACAGGCTGTTCTGGAATTTGGGCAGTATCCAATGATCACTGCTTCAGGACTCTCACCGAAATTTGGAAATCTGCCTGAAGTAGTATGATCATTAAGAGTCATTAATTGTCACCCTCTCAATAATTAGTCGATATTTTCTCTGTATATACCTCCTGTAAACATTAAAGATGTTACTGTCTTCTGTTTGCGTTCCTCTTGACAATGAGTTTGGAATACAGAGGGGGAGCAATCACATTCATTTTGTGATGTGGAAAGCATTGTGTACATGGTCTGCACGAGTGGGTTGATCTTAGCAGGGGCTGCCCTCATAGTATCATGGGTTCATGACATTAATAAAACTAGGGCCATTTAACTTTCAAACACATGTGTTCTCATTACTGTATGGCACCAGAACACTTTGCTTTTGCCAGATGTAATACATAGGGCACAAGTACTTTTAATAGAAATCTGGAATGGTGGATGTTGGCAATTCAGGAATGATTGTTTTGGGATTCTCCCCACCTTTTTTTTTCCCCTTAGACTAACCACATATTTAGATGTACAGCGCTGCCTGGAGTATTTGGGCTATTTAGGCTATTCAATACTCACAGAG
This sequence comes from Chelonoidis abingdonii, assembly GCF_003597395.2. NCBI lineage: Eukaryota > Metazoa > Chordata > Testudines > Testudinidae > Chelonoidis > Chelonoidis abingdonii. The sequence continues at coordinate 23,899,550 of NC_133781.1, forward strand.
CAAGAGTCTCAAGCATCAGCAATTACAGGTAATTATCTGAAATGTTGTTTATACAGTTTGAGAGCTTATTTTAAAAGATCAGTTTCATATGCCCAATTGCCAAGTAGTAAATTGAGTTTAAATGAAATGTCCCGTGTGTTTTTTTTTCCTCCTTTATGCTTTGAATGCAGGCATATTTTGAAAAGGAAGAATATGCTAGAGAGCATTCTAGTTTGTTTATAAAAGTAAAAAAAAAAAAAAAGTATTTGACTTTTATAAATGGCGTGTCATATGAAAAGACTGTCTTGATTCCTGTTGAATTAGTTTGCATTTTGTTCACTTGAACTTTTTTTAAAAGTGTGTGCCATTGGGATATTAAAGACTTTAATTACAGATGTTTCAAATATGATTTAAGTTATTTAACTGTTCCTCTGTAGGAATTTTAAAATGTTTTTTTTTTTTTTAAAGTAACTAGAGATAAAAAGATAGACCTCCAGAAAAAGCAGACTCAAAGGAATGTGTTCAGATGTAATGTTATTGGGATGAAAGGCTGTGGGAAAAGTGGTGTTCTACAGGCACTTCTTGGAAGAAATCTAATGGTAAGAAACATTTTCTTTTTAATATAAGTTGTAATTGAAAAATCTCAAGAGTTAAGTTTAGGCAACAAAACTCTGTGGACAGCATGCATCTGCCTTAGAACTTTACTTGTTAGCTCTAAAATTCGGAAGACCCATCGTGGATTGCAGAATTTTACAGATTTTCAAGTAAGTGACTAGATATGACAATCAAACATACTGCCTTGCAAAATGTGCTTTGTTCATTTCCTTTTACATTAGTAGTTTTAGTTTTAATCTTAGATACTTCATGACTGACAACAGCTACAGGTCTACTAGCATACTATGAAGTCTTCCTAAGATAAGACTTCACCATAGTTCTCTGATACTAAGAATGCTCAACTGTGTAGGAATCTGAAAAATTATTTAAATACAGTTTTTATTGTCTAACTTTAAATTCTGTGTGTTTTCAGAGACAGAGGCAAATACGTGCAGAACACAAATCTTACTATGCGATGAATACAGTCTATGTATATGGGCAAGAAAAATACTTGCTGGTAAGACTTACATCATGGTTGTTTACTTACACACACACACACACACACGTTTTTGAATGTAGATGTGCAGTGTGATAATATGCCATCGTGTACCAGCAATGCCCCTCTGCCATGTACATTTGCCAAACCAGACAGTCTCTACGCAAAAGAATAAATGGACACAAATCTGACATCAAGAATTATAACTTTCAGAAATCAGTAGGAGAAGTAGGAGAACCCTTCAGTCTCCCTTGACACTCAATTACAGACTTAAAAGTGGCAATTCTTCAACAAAAAAAACTTCAGAAACAGACTCCAATGAGAAACTGCAGAACTGGAATTAATTTGCAAACAGGACACCATCAAATTAGGCATGAATAAAGACTGGGAATGGATGGGTCACTACAAAAACTAATTTCCCTCTGCTGATACTCTCATCTTCTTGCCAGCTGTTTGAAATGAGCCACCTTGATTACATTGGCCTCATTAGCGCTACAAAAGTGATTTCCACCCTTTCTTGTCAACTATTGAGAATAGCCACTTCCACCGTAATTGAACTGGCTTATTGGCACTGACCCACCCACCCCTACTTGGCAAGGCAACTCCCATCTTTTCATATGCTGTGTATTTATACCTCCCTACTGTATTTGCCACTCCATGCATCTGATGAAGTGGGTTTTAGCCCACAAAAGCTTGTGTCCAATTAAATTTTAGTCTCTAAGGTGCCACAAGGACTCCTCGTTGTTTTTGCTGATACAGACTAACACGGCTACCACTCTGAAACCTATCAGATGGATGATAGTTACGTTAACCCTTGAAACACTGGCAGTGATACATTTGGCAGACAAATTAGTGCTTAAGATGTATTTTATCTTCGACAGGTGAAGATCTGTGACGATTGGAAATACACTTTAACATTTGTTTTAATGTAGTTCATTCATTATCATTGGAATGCTCCCTTGTTTTGCAAGTTCTTGTTTAGTCCTTTGCTCAGTGGTTTTGACTCTAGAATGAGAACTAGATTGAATGGGAATATAAGGCATTATGTGGTATAAGCAAATATTTCTTTATGCTGAGAGTATTTTCGTTGCCCGCAGATGTGGTAGTAGCAGGTCGTGTGCTAGCTTGTTGGCACATTCTCTGTATTATTTTGAGCTTGAATAACCCTAATAGGAAATTTAAAATAAAAAATACATCAAAACAAAAGAGAAAGTTATGCAATGAATTTCATAATATCAAAACTTTTTTCTTTCTTTTTCAGCTACATGATGTTAATGAATCTGAATTTTTAAGTGATGCTGAGACCATATGCGATGCTGTTTGCTTGGTGTATGATGTCACTAATCCTAAATCCTTTGAATATTGCGCTAGAATTTTTAAGGTTTGTAACTTTTATATGTATCTCATTACACTGGTTAACCAGAGGAGAAATACATGTTCACTTTCAGTTATCAGCATTCCTCACTGACTGAGCTGGGCACCAGAAGTGCATACGACTCCTGCATGATTGCTGATTATGTGGAACTGATGCATTTAGAAATGCAGTAAGAATTCGGTGGGCTTCTGTCACTAATGCCTGGCTATGGTTTAGCTGCCTGTGCAGAACACTCTGCTTCTAGGTTTGCACTCAGCTAAGCCTTTGATTGCTTGATGTTGCCACAAGAAACAATAATAATAGGCTATTTCATGTTGTTTGAACACATGAACTCATGTTTGTCTCAATATTTTTCTTTAAATTTGCAGCAACACTTCGTGGACAGCAGAATACCTTGCTTAGTGGTAGCTGCAAAGTCAGACTTACATGAAGTTAAACAAGAATATAGCATTTCCCCTGCTGACTTCTGTAAGAAACACAAAATGCCTCCACCACAAGCCTTTACTTGTAACACTGTTGATATACCGAGTAAGGATATCTTTGTTAAACTGACAACAATGGCCATGTATCCGTAAGTAGTCAAGCATCATAGTTTTCATACTGCATGGATCATGACAACACTGCATGCCATTCTTAATCAAGAGGATGGAACTCTGCCTCATTTGAGTTGTTTAGCAACAGAGAGAGGTGCTAGTGATATCAGTGATTTAGAAGGTTCCATTAATCCAATAGACACACAGTTCTGTTCATGTGTGCATACATAACTCATTGCTGTTAATCATTGTCAGTGGGGAACTGTAAGCATATGCAGAAGAGACTAGGCTCCCATATGTCATAACTACTAGTCTAGTGAGTTTATTAATATAATATTAATAATAGTGTATAATTACTACAAAGTGTCTTAACAGTAACAGTGAGTGCAATTAAGATATAATATTTCATATATATATGTGCCTGAGTTTCAAAGGTACCGAGCACCCACACTTCCCACTGACTTAAAACTGAATTGCAGTTGCTCAGCGCTTTTGAGTCCCTGTTTAGATCTGGAACTCTGGACAGCAATGGTGGCTTTTGAATGGCTATTGGTGATGTTCTGACCTTATCGTCTTATATCCAGTAGGTGCATGAGTCTGAGAGCAATAACATAAACAAGTGCCTTTCTGGGAGATTACTTTAAGACTGAAAGTTACTGAGACTACAGTCATGTACCATATAACTAGGAAAGTGTCATCTAGTATTTTTCTGTTTTCTTACATACCAAATGGTAATCAATATTTGATGAACCGACACAACGTTGTCCAAATTTTATAACACTTAGCAATGAGATGCAATGCATGTTCTACTAAAATGGTAAAATCCTAGCATATTTGTAGCAATTTATTTTAGGTATCTAGAAATGTATCTTAAATATTCACCAAATTATACATTCACAGTGTGCCCTATTGGTTGTTTAAAGCAATGAAAGTAACCACTGAGATGAATGACCCAGTACTGCTTGGTAATATTTTCAAGTCATAGTCATGAAAAAATAAAATTGACTTACCTAACAATTATTGTAATTCAGATCCGGAGACCATTAGGGTTCATAATATTACTTACTGTACAATAATTCCCTAGAAACACACTGAGGTTTCATTGGTTAATAATGCCTGTGTAGGACATGTTATTAATAATGTTTGTATCTTTGTTTCACAAATCTATTAGATATTACATATTTTATATGGTGCCCAAATATATATATTTGTCAGACTTCAGATTTAATGTATTTAAGATTACATTGCTTCTCACTAAGCATCTCGTTCTGTTGCTAAGCATACTTTACATCCCTCTTTATTTGGTAGGTGGAGTTTTATGTGTGGTGGTGCACTAGACATATATTATTAAATAGCAGATGGATTCTAGTATGACAGCTGGCATTGGCTTTAAAATGAAAGAGAAATAATGTCATCTTCACCCAGAAATCTAGATTTTAATAATAGGTTCTCTTGAATTAGATCAGTAAGGTTTCTGTTTTGTTTTCTACTTTGGTTTATTTGGTAGTGCTGGAATATTAGGACATTTAAAACTGTATGTGGCATTGAGTATTTGTTTGTCATATAAATATCCCTTATTCCTCCCTGGTTTTCAAGCATGTGTATATTAGTAGGGCGGGAGGGGGGGCGGTGTATGGAAAAACTGGTTATTTGTGTCACTTTATAAAGTAAAATGTGTTCTGTTACTGAGTGATAGAAAATGTGACTTCTTCAATTTTCCTTTCTTTTGATTGAGAAGAGGGTGTTATCTACTGCTGTGCAGACACATTCCATTAAACCTTTATGATACTTTGTTCCTGAAGACAGATATAACAAACATTTTTATTAATGTTTGCATTTTCCAGTTTTTATCTGTGTGGGAGGAGGCATTTGCCAGTGTGTCATGTAGACTTAAAACATCTAGCCTTGGAATTCTGCACAACTTTAGTCTACCCTTGCCTCCCCGTCTGACCTTCCTTTTCCGTTTTCAGATGTAACTCATTTATTCCTAAATCTCTTGGTTTTGGCACAGCCCTAATATGTGCCTGATTTAATGAGCAAGATCTCAACACGTGTCCTTCTGTGTGTTTTCGCAGCCATGCCCGATTACGCTGTATGTGCGCCTGCAACAGGTGTACATTTTGCATCTGTCAGAACTTCCTCAACTCAGACTTGCTGCAATCTGTAAAGAACAAACTCTTCACTGCAGTTCTTAACAGGTCCTTAACTTTATTTACTAGGTACCAGGCGTGCTTTTTAAAATACTTCAAAAAAAAAAAAAAAAAAAAAAAGGAAAAAAAAAATTGATAACCTTATATGATGCAGATTTTCACTCCATATCCACCAGAGAGAGGCTTCTCTTAATATTTGCAGTAAATTTAGTCAAGTTTTATGACCTCTTTAACTTAAAAATATAGTTGACCGCTGAGGGCTTAATCTAATAGTAATGTATTGAAGCATTGCCAACTTGATGCTCAACTCAGCCAATTAGGTGGTAGCAGATATTGAAGAATTAGACCTATCATTTTAGGTAGATAGTCATGAATGAAAAACTATTAACGTTTTAAAATCTGTTTAATACTCAATAATATATAAAACATCTATGTAGTGTGAATTAGATCTGTATATCTCTTAGACATTAATTTTAAAAATTCATTTTATGTAAGGTATTGTTGCAGGCAAAAGTAAGGCTTATGTAGAGCAGTACTATTCAGTGTAATTATGTTTATAATATAATTCATACCACTTAACTTTGTGGGAGTTAATACAAAACACATTTTACTGATCTTCAGTCTGTACAGATTAGTGGATATGATGTGAAGAAATCTGCAGCTTTAACAACCAGCTCCTCTTGAACAAAACACAACCTGCTTATACACTTTAAGAAAATTAGCCACTGTAGAAAACTTTGAACCACCCAAACACTCAAATATTTTCGAAAAAATAATTGATAAATGAACATTAAAATGTTTTCGTTAACAGATAATGTTTTCATAATAGAAAACAGTGCTGCATCTCATCTGTCATGTACTGCAGGCTGTGTTTGTTAAACCCTTGTCTTTGACACACAAATTACTAACAGCTGAAATTCTGTCATCTTGGCCCAACAAATGAATGGGAGTTCAAACCGAACAATAATTCTGTAGTGCAGTGGTGTCATGTTCCATATTTTTCTTGGAGTGACAGATGGTTGTGATATGCATCTTGGACGGTCAGGATTAGAATGCATTCTTTTATATCCTGAAAGTCTTGTTGTGTTGCATGTTTTGTGTGATACCTTTTGTTAGTTTCAGATCATTATAGTCCTAAAACAGAGTAGGCATGTGCAGGCTGTACGTATACAAGGGCTCTGATGGTATTTCTGATTTGTGTGTAGACAGTATGGAGAGAGTTCTAATGAAATGTACCTTTTTAGAGTTCAGTGCACAACTGACAACAGTACAATGTGAATTTATAGAATAGAAACGTTTTAGCTCAGAAAATTAAGATTGTCGATTTAGAAATGACAATTGTTCATTCATGTTGCATCTTTTCTACATAAATTGTCCCTCAAACAAATCCCCTTGAAACTTGTCCCCACTCATTTATTCTATCCCAGCCACACAGCCAATTTAACACACTTGAAAATCCCAGAAAACAGCAACTCTTCAGACTCCTCAGTAGGAAGGCTGTAACTGCCCTAAGGGGGTGGGGGGCTCGCATAATCCATACCCAATTCCCCTTTGAAAATAGTCATGGATAGTTGTCCCTGTTTCTTAGCTACATGCTCCTTCTTCCCCTTGCTGCTTTCCTATTTGAGAATCCTCCATCAGATCCCTAACTAGATTGATCCAAGATAATAGTAGAGGCTTTGGCTGATATGCTATCCTCTGTGGGCCAGTGCAATCACCCCAGCCCTTGACACTGTACAGTAGGGAATCATAAGCACCAGAATATGCCACCTTCTCTGTGACAGGTTTGTAATTTAGGAGGAGGATAATTTATGGAAGAGCTTCTGCCCTAATCACCTTGGAAAAAATGTTTGCTTGCTATGATCTGTTGTATGGATCATTTACTTAAAGCGAATTGTCTTTACTGTAGGAGTCCAGCCCACCAATACATTCATCTTACCAGCTCCCCTCCTTTCTAGCTTTTCCTTTTCCTCCCATAGTATTTCCATACTGAACCCCTAAGGATCATGGGATACATAGTTTGACACAGTCTCCCCATACTTCAGCAGAGTGAACTGAGTAGTGTGTATGTAAATAAATGTATTTTAAAGAAAAATAGAGCTAAGATCTTTGTTCATTCTCATAAATATTGTTCCATAAAATAAAAGCAGAGATTAGCCTTTAATTATAGACTAACAAGGAGAGCCACTGGAGGTGAAAATTTAAAGAAGATTTTCAGAGGGGAAACAAGGTATTTAAAGAAAGATATATAACAAGGGAACATTATTTGATGTCTGTTTAATGTTTATAAAACAGAACAGCCTCAACAGAAAATGCATTTGAATTAAGAAGTTTATAAAATGCAGTTGTTATGCCTTGTATGGTTTTCTCTGCTTGCTTCTACAGCTGCTTACCCTTAAGTCAGAAAGTCAGGCAAAACATTACTTAACTAATAAGCAAAGAGGCTTGTCTGAGTGGAGAAGCTACTGTCATGATCTCCCTTCCACTCCCAAAATATTAACCCTCTAGATAGCAGAGGAATGCATGATTAAGCTGTAAACTGAAATGAATTTAGATTTAACGCCTAATTGCTATTGTTAGCTGGTGTTGCTAATTAATGTTTATATATAATCATGATGACAAACATACTATTTTGTAATAATCTTTAATAGTCCAAACCCAGCAATTAACGCAATAGCAGTGATTTTATGCAAATGAAAAATCCTGCATCCATCTATGTTCAACATCTCTTGGGTCTGACTCTCTTCACGGATTCTTTGGGGATTTCCTAGCTTAGCAGAAAAACAAATTGAGAGAAATGTGGAGGTTTATCCATTTGCTGTGTCTGTTATGGAGGAGCAGGATTGTTGGTTTGAACTACCCAGGATCCTTGTTCATAGATTCCACTAGGAAGATGGCACTGCATTCCAAACACTGCAGATTGCATGTGTGAGAGAAACCGCTTGTTCGTGTGTTGTTGTATTTTTATATTTTTAATTTGTTCTTTCCTTTAGGTGTTCATTTTCATTTGTCTGGCTGGCATTCACTCTCCTTTTACTACATTATTTTACCTCTTTTTAAAAACCTTTTTTAACCATCAACCTGGGGTGTTTTGTTTTGTTTTTTAAACTATACTGCATCTATTTGGAATGTTCAATGAGATTTTTTCATTCTTTCTGCTTTGTTGGTTTTAAATCATTCATTCATCTTGTTTCTCTTATACAATAGCTGCATTTTACTCTGGCAATTGAGTTTATGGTTAAAAACAAGATGTTTATAGTAATTCTTATGCATGAGAATTAAGATGGTTCCTTCCATCAGGGAGATTTTTTCAGTTAAGTTTAATTCTTAGATTCTGAAATTGAAATAGTGGAAATAAGAGTGGGGTTTTATTTAACTTTTTTTAAAAAAATCTTGCACATAAAAACATTATTTCAACAGTTTTAGGATTTGTTCATACAGTTTCAGTTGCCTGTAAAACCCTCCTTCGGTGAAACCCAATCTGGAGAAAGCACTGTTTACTAACTATAAGAGAGAAAAGAGTAGCTCTCTGAATCCAACATAAGTATTTAGACTTTATAGATTAGTGCACTTACATTTTTAGGCAATATGTTCTTACAGCCTTCCAAAATCACCATAAAAATCTGTTAAATTATACAGGCAAAGAAAAAAATGTATTCACTTTTACCAAGATGATGTTGATGAAAATTAATGTCCTTTTATTGACCATTTCCTACCTCTCATTATGGGCTATAGCCAAGCAGAATTATGCAAAGCTATGCTAATACACTGTTTTACAAATGGAGTATCTTGAACTGGCTTTTTGCATTGCCTCAGACATTGTGTGTGCACTAAAATGCACTTGTTGCTTTTCATATTTTAGATGGCAAATGGGGAAAAAATTCTAATATCCAGAATGTGTTTACAACAGAGAAAATTATGTGCCTAAATGTAATATTTAAATGAAAGCTGCAGCAAATTGCATGTATACTTAGTGTTTTTTAATTTTAAATTCAGTTGCTTAACAACTTGTGGCTAAAACATATTGTGTGTCAAAGTAAATTGCTGTTGCTTGCTGTTTGTTAACTTCTTATTTATCATTTGGTGTGAGTATCCATATGGCTGGTCCATTTCCATCATGACAAGGTGGTGTTGACCCCATCTGCTACTCTTTTTATATTCTTTGCCAGTCAGCATGTGGATAATTTTTGGAGATTTTTTTTTAATGATTAAGATTATCTTCTCAAACTTGGGATTTTTCTGCTACTAATGTTGATTAAAAAGGTTGTCTGTTGGCCCACAGCTCAACTGGTTCCCATGTGAAATTAATAGGCATGCTCAGTTAATATCTTGCTTACTTGTGATGCTAACTTCTTGTGAGTTGTTAAAGTCTGTTAAAAGAAACACTGTTCTAGGCCACAACATATGAACATATGTCACTAATAGCAGGTGATAAAACAGCTACTTGCCTCAATGTTTAGGGGCAATTTGAATCAAAGTTCTGTCCTTTTTCTTTCCAAATTATTTTTAAACCTGGGTTCTCTTTCTAAATGTAATGTGGAGCAAATGTGTCTTAACATAGAAATCTTATTTTGGAAGCTTAATAAACTACAGGAAGTTGACTAGCTACATCCTATTACTAGCAGGCAAGATCTCATAAAAGTCTCCATCAGTTTCTGGTTCTAATTTAGGATAATCTTTCTCTTCTTGTTTAAGATAGGGACCAAATTCTTCCCGCATTTGGAGTTAGTGGAAGTATCTATTAGTGGCTAACTGACACTAGTATAATAGCTTCTGACATACCATTTATACATTATAGATTCCTAATCTCACACACATCATTTTAAAATTTTGAAATGTTGTTTTAATATATTTGGCTTGCCTATGTATTTGAGAACAGAAGAAACTCCTAAAATGTGAAAGCTTTCTTTGATACTAATATGGAAGCTGTAGATTTTGGGACAAAATGTCATGTGGTATAACCACAGTAGAGTTGAAGGGGTTATATCAGAAATGAAACGTCCCCTTTTTATTATTTGGGGTTATTTTCATAAGAGATGTGAGTATGACACTGAGGTGCGGAAAGATTCCATTGGCTGTGTACTCTGATTGTTATGAAACATTTATAAGTAAAGGCTGGGACTTTCAGAGGAGCCCAAAAGAATTGGATACCCAAGTCCCACTGAATTTTGGTTGGTTCTGGACTCCTAACTCCCTTAGGCTCCCTTGGAAGAATTTCTGCCAAAAAGTACAGGGGATGATCGAGTTCCCATTGAAGTCAATAGAAGGACTTCTATTGGTTTCAGTGGGCAAGGGCTTGGGCCTTAGAGTTTGGTCAGGTTAATTTAGTTAAAGGAAAAGCTGCTTTACCCTTAGCCTTAGATTAGATGGAGAAAAAAATGCTACGCTATGAGTGAGTCATTAAATTCTCTGCTGCTTTGACATGGGAATAGGATTTTGGCATGATCATGAGACTACATTAGTTGCTTTTAAAGGTACATGATCACTTTTAACCATGCTCAATAACTTTCTTTTGTAATACTTGTTAAATATTCACATGTGCAGAAATGTTGTAAAAGGCCAAACTATACATTGGAAATAGTAGTAAATACAGACTTGAACGATAGATGGAGCTTCAGTAGACAAGTTGAGATCCATCTAAATTAAACAAGTGTAGATTCACACTTTTAAACTGATGCATTTAAAATATATATGTAAATATTTTGTCAGATAATTTCAAAAAATTTTGAGCTGTTATATCAAAAATATACATCCTTCAAAGTTTGTGTGTATACACACATACTGTTCTATATTTTAAGGAGTTTTGAAACTGAGGTTTTAGCGTACATATTCACTCTACAAAAACATTTTAAAGTTACATTTTCTTAAAGTACAGACTTGACCCAACAGTAGTAAAGGAAATTCATCAGAATTAGAGTTAATACTCCTGTATTAACACAGCCTGTTTTGCTGAAGTACTGCAGTTAGGGTATGTTTTCATTATAGAAAGGTGTTCTTAACTTAGGTTAGCTAATTTGGGTTAAAATAGCAGCTTGGCTAGTAACACAGGTTAGCAACTCGAATTCAACCCCAGGATCCCTTATAGGTTTAACTCAAGCTGGAAACCTGAGTTAAAAGATGAGTTCCTGTGTCTTTGCTACTATTTTAGCTTGAGTTAGCTAACCTGGGTTAAGAACATACCTTTTTTAGTGTTTTGCAGTGTAAGGTGTACTGCACTATCCTGGGGTAAAATAAAAGTCAAGAAGCTTGGGTTTTCAGCTTCTGTAGCAGCTTCCTTTCTCTTGTTGGGTAATGCTACAGCCTCCTAGGTCTTTAAGCATGCTCTTTTTTTTGTTTACTTTAGTTATCTAGCTAGCCATTGAATAAATTCCTATTTTTATATGTTAAGTTTTTAACAACTGCACAAAAGCAAAGGATTAGATGAAAGCAAATTAGCAGCTGAATACAGCTTGTGTGAAATGTAAGTGTGGCATGCATTGAGTCACTTCCTGTTTGAACCATGCTATGAACTGCAAACTGTGCATATGTGTAAAAAAGGTTAAGACTCCACATAGATGAGTTGGGTGCCATGCTGTTAGCAGACGAGGAGAGCAGTATTATTCATCAGGTGCACGCCGTCAGCTCTGTAGAAGATTCCATCTTCATGGAGTCATCTCTTGATCCACATATACTTGAAGACAGGTAACAATATCCTGACTGGGGTGATCTTGCCATTTTTCCCTTTCAAAAGAGCAACCAAACTACTTGACATCTAGTTCTGAGATATTTTGTAGAAATTCATTGTGGGAACTGATGCTTGCAAGAAACCATGAGTTTGGTCTCTTCAAGATCATAATGTCGCAGGGAGCTTTCGAATAAGAATAGGAATTTGGAGAGCAGATGTGAGTGGTTGTTCATATGCTGCATTTCACTTCAGTAGAAATATACAGAAGAACCCATATCTGTTCTGCAGCATGTGATACCCTACTACGCAAATTTTTAAGTACAATATATACAGGACCTGTTATTACTATAAATGTTTACTAAACAATATTTTACACTGATTTGTATGTTGTGGTAACAACAATTACACAATCCATGTTTTATAAAGCAGCATGATAGTTCTGTAATTCGTATTGTATAGTCAGCTAACTCTGTTTTGCACATGGTATATGCACAGAATAACTGTATACGCCTTGTGCTGTAACTGCTTTTAAAGCTTCCAACCAGTAACCCATTATAAAAATATACAAGCTATATAAACTCAGCTATATTACGTAGGTTCTCTAAATCACCTCCATAACAATTAGTTTGAAACTTGGTGTGCTTTAAATTAAGATCATTGTAATAACTTTTAACGCTTTGTCTACTACTTTATGGTAAGCTGTCATACTTGAGACTCTTGAAGATGGCTAGCAGTGTTTAACTGAGCATGCTCACAAACTTTATTTGTGGTATCTGGGAGATGTGGGTCATTGGCTGTATCTATCTTGTCATGAATAATATGGCTTTTTATGTCATCCAACAACTTTCATCCTATTGTTACATTGTTTCTTTTTCTGTCCATGTCACTGCCTGTTCCACTAGCATGTCGTTCTCTTAACAGTTTTCAATTTAGTACCTGTTCCTCTTTTTGTGATTATATATTGGGGAGGGATTTGCAAATTGTCATTGTTGTGGTTCTAGCTTTTGGAGAAGTATTACTTGTCACTTGTCAGTTAACTGCTTGCAAGACAGCTCTTTAAATAACTGGTAGTACAACATTGCTTGGAAGGTTTCATTCTGAAAAGCAGAAATATGTGAAAAATATTATTTTACTAGTATTTCCCTGTGCTGGGATATTTGCTCACTCTGGATGAGCAATTAATTATTTGTAGCTGCTTTCCCTTATGGAGTAGTTTTTGCTGCTGTCAGATAAGTCACTTCTGCCCTCCCCCCATTCACAGCTGATTAATGGCTTGATCCTGCAGCCCTCTTCACTTGCATAGTATCTTTGATTTCAGTGGGACTTTCTAGTGTGATCAAGGGCTGCAGCATCAGGTCCTAAGCCTTTAAGAGAAGTATAAATGCTTGCATTGATTAAAACTTTGTAACCCTAGTGGTGTGCTGTTTAAGCGTGACAAGCGTTAATAAATTTCCAAAAGCAGATTTTTATTTGACGAATTGCCTGACATTCCTGTCATGAAATTAATTAAATTCTTTATCTTTTTAAATTGCAGGCATATGACACAAGCAGACCTCAAAAGTTCCACATTTTGGCTTCGAGCGAGTTTTGGTGCTACAGTTTTTGCAGTTTTGGGTTTTGCCATGTACAGAGCATTATTAAAGCAGCGATGATCTGAAAAGCAGTACCTGGCCCCTACCAAATAAAAATAAATTATGTATATTCTGAATGCTTTAAATTCTGCTAGAAATATTTATATATGCCGAGTTACTTTATTAATATTTGTAATTCGTGCATAAGAGTCTTTTAAATGGAAGCTATAACTACAGTATTGCATAATGTGTGGAAAAAATTGCATCGTAACAGCCAACTAAAATGGTTTAATTTGTAAGGCCAAAAGGGAATGTTGTAAATAAACTGTATATATTAAGGCAGTAAGACATTGCTTCCCAAAAAGTTGTTAGAAATACTGTTCTTAGATGTTTCAGCATAGTGAGAGTGTATAATTGGAATTCATTTTCAATAGAATAGGTTCAACTCAAGGATCATACTTGCTCTAGGATGACTTATTTATTTCATATGCATCTGAAGTTCGTTTTTGGGACTACAAGCTATACAAGGCAGAATATGTGGCTGCCTTTCTTTTTCTTTTTTAACTGAAGAGCCACCAGTTTACCCACTGAGTTATATTTTAAGGAAAAAGTCACTGTGGCAGATGTGGCCTAATGATTTTGTATGTTACATGACCTGTGACATGTTTAACTGTCTGAGATTCCTCTTTTAAAAGAAAAAAGTAAACTTTAAAAACTGCCAGACAGACTTCATATGCTTTTTGTGATTCTGTGTTGCTTCACTTTCCACTATGTTTTATAGCCCTTTCAAATCCGATGGAAAACAATTTGTATATTATAAATGTTTATAATTCAAAAAGTGTTGCTGTTTAATTCCTCATTATAAATCATTCTTCTAAAAGCTGTGTACGGGGTAGAACTAACATAGTACACAGTGCTTACTCTACTTTAGTGTCTATTAGTTGCATGGTTCACAGTGGGTTATATACCTAGTTAGAATTATCTTTAGACAGCACCTTTTTTAATGGATCAAGTAATCTAATGAATATAAAATCCTCATGACAAACCCATATTTTCCATTGCCGGCCTTTTCAAGTATTTCAATAAATAACTGTGTACTGTGCTTTGTCTTGATATCTTTATTTTTTAATGAAAGGTATTGTTGATTGTAAAACCCTACTCTTCATCACAGAGAATACTGTAGCAGCCCTTTAAGCTGTCAAAATGTAAATGTCTTGGATACATTGATTCTTCTGGCTTACAGTCACTCCAGTTACTCCTGATTTTCACCAGAGGAAGACAGGATTGGGTACTAAGCTCCACTGAAACAAAAGACTATATTGCCAATTCAAACTTTCTCCGTCACTAACCATATTCTAATGCATTTTGATCCAATGGGAAAATGATGAGGTTTTTCTCAAGCTTGTGTCTCTCTAAGGAGAGTAATTGCAATAACCATCTATTGTTGACCAAAAGTTACATGAAAAGCTTCCAGTCTATAGCTGGCTGGTTTTTGCAGGACCTACTATTGGCTGGTCTTAGAGGGAGGCATTAATATGCTGAGCCCAGTGAAGGGAGAGTTACTGGTAGAAAAGCAGAGAAAATTCAGGCTTTTAGTTTTGTACAGAAACTCCTCACTTAAAGTCGTCCCAGTTATCGTTGTTTTGATGTTAAGTTTCTGATCAAGTAGGGAACATGCTCGTTTAAAGTTGTGAAATGCTCCCTTCTAAGTTGTTTGGAAGCTGCCTGTTTTGTCTACTGCTTGCAGAAAGAGCAGTCCGTTGCAGCTAGCTGATGGGGGCTTGGAACCAGGGTGGACCAGCAGCCCCCCTGTCAGCTCCCCACTCCCCTACATTTCCTGTGCAGCAGCTGTCCCTCCCCACACTGCCATGTGCTGCTCCTGCCCTCTGCTCCACTGCCATCCCTAATAGCCCTGAAGTTTGACTAGCCACTTGGGTAGAAAAGAGGCAATACTGGTAGCTGTGGGATCTAGTTTCATAGGAGAGAAATTGTGAGCTGATATTCCTGTTGACCCGACATGGAGCAAGGGATGGTGATGCTTCCAGAAATCAAAGATGGACAAAAATAATTTCAAACAAGACCTGGAAGGTTCACAAAAGCAATGAAAGAGGCATGAGGAGTCATCCCAGGAAGGGGCTGAGGGTTGACTTCCAGACAGAAGTCAAATTTCTGTTGAAGCCATAACTACAAAGTTTCTAGACAGGTTGGGAAGCCCAGTTGCAAAGTTGGGGGGCTAGAATAAGACAAGACAAATCAAAGAGGTGACAGCAACCTAACTGCCATCAGCCAGAAGTCTTGCCCATGAAATAGTGGAAGGCAGGCAAGCTTTAGCCAGTCTGGAATTTGCTAACAGAGACGAGCTGCAGCAGAGAAATCGTTGTTTGCTGGCATGTGCAAAACAGAGTGGGGGAGGAAGTGGGAAGCTTGTAAAACCGATTAAAAGCGTTAATCGCTGTCTGCTACACTGTGACCTCCCCAGAGGAGTGGTGGGGAGAGAAGATAAATGAGGAAATTCACCTGCCCTACTCAACATCAGAATACTGAAAAGCTCCTGGCCCAGGGAATTTTATTACAATGGCTGTTGAAGCTGATTTGATTTTTGAAAGCTTCTCGAAGAAAATAAAAGATAAAATGGTTAGTGTTCTTCCTGGTTTAAGGTATAAAATCTTTCATGGGAAAGGTAGTCACTAGAAATCTAGTTAAAGTCCTCTTTGGTCTGTAGTCCAAAACAAAGTTAAATGTATAGTTAAAGAGAATGAGTTTTAAGGCTCTTAATTTCTGTGATTATACAATAAGTTAGATATTTCTTTGCCTGTGTGACATGTCAAAATTAACTATAAAAGGATTAAGAATGTCTTATTTTGACATTTGATTATAAATATTTGTTAGAAAAGTAAAATGATTCTTCTGCAGTTTTAAACAAGTTTTATTGCCTTTTTACCTATGTGCTCACTACTGTGTAGCCTGCATATTAATACAAAAATACATGAAATTACAATATGTATTTGGGGAATATATTTTAGCATTTATTGCTAATGCAAAGGACATTATTTTTTTTTTTTAAATCTGAAAGTGTTACTGCTGTCCAATTTCAAGCATTTACTGTTTAAAGTTACATATCTCTTTAAATGTTTGTAGGATGGGAAGCTAGGTCTGCACCTTTTAAAAGTGCTGTCATTGCTTAAGTCATTTTTAGTATAAATATTTAAGCAATGTACTTAGTACACAGTAAATCAATTTACATCAAAATATTGCTTTCATAGCAATAGTGGACTTCAATTTCTTCATGGACATTGACATTTTATCAGAATATTTGTAAAGGGAATGGATATTTGCACTGTTGCTGAGAATGCCTAGGACAAAGTCTGGTGTGTACATTTCTAACTCCCCTTTTTATTCCAGCTGATTTAATCACAGCAGGAGTGGGAAGATTCTGTGTAGCTCTGACAGCTTCCTTATTTTACCACGTAAAAAAACCCAACAGATTGCTGAGATAATGAAAGCTGGAAAAAGTGAAACTGAATGGATTTTTATTTTCATTCTTATTCAGTTTAACAAAGAACATGGATTTGTCTGACTACAATTTGGGGGAAGGGTTAGCTCAGTGGTTTGATCATTGGCCTGCTAAAGCCATGGTTGTGAGTTCAGTCCTTGAGGGGATCACCTACAGACCTGGGGCAAAAATCAGTACTTGGTCCTGCTAGTGAAGGCAGGGGGCTGGACTCAATGACCTTTCAAGGTCCCTTCCAGTTCTAGGAGATAGGTATATCTCTTATTATTAGAATATATGTGATAGCCTTATGAATATAGCCTCAATTCAAAGCCATTAAGCACATGCTTAAATCCCACTGATCTTCAGTATGGTGGTGTATACTAAGTATATATATGAAAGTTAAACACATGCTTACATGCTTTGCTGAATAGGGATGGATTTAAGCATGTACTAAATCAAGGTCTGTATCCTGTATCAACATCTAATTTGTATTCAGTGCCTGCTGTTTTTATTCTGGTTTTTAGGGTAGCATAGATGTCTCTCTTGTTTTGACTCTTCCACTCCTTCCAAAGAAGTCAGAAGAGATCTAGTAAAGGTTCTCTAATAGCCACTAAATGAGATAGGTTTCAATTTGTAGTGTGTAAACGCATTCCTAGACATCCATATTCAGTTCTGCACAGAGATAGTGGGAGATGGTGCTTTGTATAATTCATCCTTGACCAATTTTAAGTTATGGAGCAGCATTAATGTGCTGTTAAGAGTGTCCAGTCTAATCCTTGCTCAGTAGGGAGTGGAAATAGCGCTCCGTGGCTAGAATTCTGGACCCTGGGTTCTATTCCTGGCTGGCTACTGACTTTTTGAATGCCCATGAGCAACTCTTAATCTCTGTGCCTTAGTTCATCTCTGAGATACTGAGACTTCATCTTTGTAAAGTGCTTTGAGATCTTCTAATAGAATATATATAAGTGTAAAGTAGTTTTTTTAACTGGAATTCCACAGGAAGAAGATGAAAGGGAAGTACTGATGGCCCAAAAGGTTCTAGATGTCTAATTGCTGAATGACTTCAGTGCCTAACAGTTCCCATTCAGACAGCTAAATGAAGTGGTTTTAGAAAGTGCTCTTCACCCATGAGCTCCCATGATTCTCAGTGGGAGCTACTTAGTTCTAAGCACTCCAGAAAATCTGGCCGGTCATTTGTAGATGGCCATATAACTCCACACTATGCTGAGGCTAGCAGTTCTGTACGTAGGTAGACTTTGTTCCCATGTATGTGACATCTGATTAATTTTGATGTCTATTTTAAGGGAATATCCAAAAAAAAAAATCTGCCACTGGGGGAGTCTGCTGATGTATAGAAAAGAGATGAAAAATAATGTTCTTTAAATTATTTTTTGAAGGTCACTAATCTAAGATGCACCTTATACAAATGCTCACACTGGGCTTTTCTTGAGAGAGGAATTGGATGGAAAAGGATTCAGAGCAGCAACCTATAGGCGGGAAAGTCTCCATAGGCTTATGCCAGCCAGTGCGACCAGCCAGTCTCCACGTAAATCAAATGTGAATGTTTACTGGGGACAGAGTCTCGGTTCATCTCCTGGTGCCATACACTATAGGTTTAGCCAAAACAACATATTTAACTGGCTTCTATTTTTGTTAAATAAGTCACATACAAACTTCCCCAAAAATGTATAGTTCCATTTTCATTCACTTGCCTTTACAAAAGCCCTTCTCAGTTTGCTACCAGCATGTTCCATTCAGTTTTAATAAGGCAAGACCTTAAACTATATGAAAAGGAACATAGGCTGGGGTTATCAAAGGGACTGTGAGAGCTCTGCATCCAACTCCTAAATGTCAATAGGAGTTGGGAACTTAACTCCCTTAAATGTTTGGCTTCTAAGAGACTGGTGTGTGTGGATGTGCATGTATCCATATGTAATAACTACTTTTGCACTTCTACAATGACTTTCGTCTGAAAATCTAAAGGCACTTTACACATTGTGTCATACCACCCATTTTACAGCTGGGGAAACTAAGGCGCAGAGTGCCCACAGTCACACAGTGAGTTGGTGGCAGAGTCTGGAATTCATGAGAGAATCAACACCACTTATTTATGTCTTGTGTTGTCTACCCATGTAAATTTCTATTTAAAACAAGTGGTAAAGTATTGGTTCCGATTTCACGATACCACCCTCTACTTCTTTACGAAGAAACATGGAGATGCAGTAGGTGTATAAATTATTTACTTTTTCCATCTTTGATAGCATGGATATTTTTTCCTATTGATAACTGGTATGCTGTTCTTTTGCAGTTACGCCTCCACGGACAGTACTCCATATACATAGTAAGTAAAACCTGTGATCAAATACATGCCAAACTGTTTTAGAGAGACTCTCAGAAGTGCTTCTTGTATTTGTATTTGCACTGAGGGGAATCTTTCAGTGACCAGCTGGCTGAGGATTTCCATAACTAAGGCAATAGTTTCTGCATCCAATTTCATGTTTAAAGTCAGTAGTGAGGATCTGTAACTTGTGGAGGATCAGAGTTCAATACTCTGGAGCTGAGAGTGCTACAGATGGCACATGCCTCTCTACAGATGCTGCATCTCACCTTGCTTGTCATTGACCCTCCTGGACCATGCAAGAGTAGCCTTGGCCACCTGGAGAGCAAACTGCAGTTAGCCCTCCTAGACTGGAAGGATAGTTGGTATCACATGAGACTTCAGGACTTCCTTCTTACAGTCCTCCCAAACATAGGGCCCAGTCCTGCAAGTCCTCGACACCTACCAAATTCCACACCAGAAGAGTTGGCAGGATTGGACCCACACAGAATTAATAATTTCTATTTTGTACGCATATGGGAGTAGAATGCAAACAAATCTTGCTGTGTGATTCCTAAATGACCAACTATCACTTTTGAGAAGCCTACTAAGAATTTGGACAATGAGGAGGGTAAGATGGACTCAGCTTGACTCATTATCCGAAGTTGAGGGTCGGTGTGCTGCAAAGCCTTAAGACTGATGCACACAGGGACAGGAGTCGAGATTCCAGAGGGAAGCACTTCCTTACACTTTCCAAATACAAAATAGTGGGCCGTAGTAGTTCTGCAGGGGAGCAACGAAAATGGTCAGATGAAATAAAAAGTCAACTCAGTAATAACGGGGGATTTCAACTGTTCCCATATTGACTGGATACAGGTCACCTCAGGACAGGAAGTAGAGGCACAGGTCACTTCCTGGAGGATTCTCTGCAGCTTGAGGTCTTCAAACCACAAATTGAGGGCTTCAGTAACTCAGACATAGGTCAGGGGTTTGTTCCAGGAGTGGGTGGGTGAGATTCTGTGGCCTGCGTTGTGCAGGGGGTCAGACTAGATGATCATAATGGTCCCTTCTGACCTTAAAGTCTATGAGTCTGAGATAAAGTTCCTAGATACCATTAATGACTACTTCTTGGAACAACCAGTTCTGGCTCTCACAAGGAGAGGGATAGCTCAGTGGTTTGAGCATTTTCCTGCTAAACCAGGGTTGTGAGCTCAATCCTTGAGGGGGGCATTTAGGGAACTGGGGTAAAAATCTGGGGATTGGTCCTGTTTTGAGCAAGGGGTTGGACTAGATGGCCTTCTGAGTTTCCTTCCAACCCTATGATTCTATGAGAAGCAATTCTTGATTTAGTCCTAAATGGTGCACAGGATCTGGTCCAAGAGGTGAATATAGCTCAACCACTCGGTAATAGCAACCATAATGTAATAACATTTAATATTCTTGTAGGGGGGAAATACCAAAGAGACCCACCACAGAATCATTTAACTTCAAAAAGGGGAACTACACCAAAATGAGGAAGCTAGTTAAACGGAAATTAAAAGGAATAGTCACAAGAATGAAATCCCTGCAAGTTGCATGGAAACTTTTAAAAAAACACCATGCTAAATGTATACCCCAAATCAAATGTATATGAGAACCAACAAAAAATGCCACCATGCTTAAACAACAAAGTGAAAGAGGCAGTTAGAGACAAAAAGACTTCTTGTAAAAATTGGAAATCAAATGCTACTGAGTAAAATAGAAAGGCGCATAAGCTCTGGAAAGTTAAGTGTAAATGCATAATTAGGCAGACCAAAAAAGAATTTGAAGAGCAACTAGAAAAAGACACACAAACTCACAAAAATAGTTTTAAATGCATCAGAAGCAGAAAGTCTGGCAAACCATCAGTGAGGCTACTAAACTATCGTGGAGCTAAAGGAGCACTCAAGGAAGACATGACCATTTCAGGGTAGCTAAATTAATTATTTGCATCAGTCTTCAGAGGATGAGTGGGAAATTAACCCACCTAACCATTCTTGTCAGGAGACAAAGCTGAGGAACTGTCGCAGATTGAGGTGTCACTAGAGGAGGTTTTGGAACAAATTGATAAATTAAGCAGTAATAAGTCACCTGGGCCAGATGTTATTCACTCAAGAGTTCTGAAGGAATTCAAATATGAAATTGCAAAACTACTAACTCCAGCATATAGCCTATCACTTAAATCAGCCTCTATATCAGATGACTGGAGGATAGCTAATACGGATTTTTTAAAGAGGGTTCTAGAGGTTCTAGAGCAGTGGTTCTCAAACTGGGGTCTGTGAAGGAATTCCAAGGAGTCCGCGAGTCATGTCCAGCTCCAGGGAGTCCGTGAGTCATGTCTGGGACTGCTGGCCATGCTGATCAACTCTTCCCCATCTCCCCAGTGCCTCCTGCACACTGCTTCGGGGGAGGGGGAGGGATGGAGCAGGGGCAGGAAGGGGTGGGGTGGGGATGGAGCCTTGAGGGAAGGAGTGGAGTGGGGATGGGGCCTGGGGCTGAGCGGGGTTGAGCACCGCTGGAGAAATTAGAAACCAGCTTGGCAGTGTGCAAAACTTTTTAAATCAAAATGGTGGTCCTTGGGTTGCTAAAATTTGAAAACTGCTGTTCTAGAGCCATCATAGATAATTTTCTGAAAACGTCTGCTCAATGCACAGCAGCAGTCAAAAAAGCTAACAATGTCAAGAAACATTAGGAAAGGGATACATAATAAAACAGAAAATATCATAATGCCACTATATAAATCCATGGTATACCCACACCTTGAATGCTGTATGCCATTCTCGTTGTCCCATCTCAAAAAGATATATTAGAATTGGAAAAAGTACAGAGAATGGCAACAAAAATTGTTAAGGGGGCTGGAACAACTTCTATAGGAGGAGAGATTAAAAAGATTGGGACAGCTTATCTTAGAAAAGAAACGACTAAGGAGAGATGTGATAGAGGTCTATAAAATCATGAATGGTGTGGAAAAAGTGACTAAGGAAGTGTTATTTACCTCTTCACGTAACACAAGAACTAAGGGGCACCCAATGAAATTAATAGGCAGCAGATTTAAAATAAACATAAGGAAGTTCTTCACACAATTTAAACTCAACCTGTGGAACTCATTGCCAGCAGACGTTGTGAAAGCCAAAAGTATTACCGGGTTCAAAAAAGAATTAGACAAATTCATGGAAGATAGGTCCATCAGTGGCTATTAACCAAGACCATGCTGTGGATGTCCGGAAGCCTCTGGCTGACAGAATTTGGGATTAGACAATGGGATGGATCACTCAATAATCACCCTGTTCTGGCAATTGCCACTGTCAGAAAATAGGATATTGGGCTAGAGGGACCATTGGACTGACTCAGTATGGTAGGTCTTGTGTTCAATGTGGCATAACCAAAGAGGTGAAGTCATACTGGCCCTGGTTCTCCGGTGTCAGTGAAGCTATGCCAATTTATACTTGTTGGAAAAATTGGCCCAACGTGTTTTAAGTCTTTTCATCTATCAGGATTATAGATTTTTTTTTTTAATTGCTAATAGCAAATCTTAGAGGTTGCACATACTTGTGGAGGCTTCTTTATAGAAATGCTTTTTAGGTGCAGTTGGTACGCGAGGCACAAGCTGTGAAAGCCGATTACCTTTTTGAGCGACAATGACAAACGGAAAGAAGAAACTCCTGGTAAGAACAGAATGTCAGTGCTATCAAACATCTGGCACTTAGGAGGTTCAGTGAGTTTTGTAGTGACATGGTAGCCAAAGTGTATTCCCTAACCCACTGTGCAGCCGGGACTGCCCCAGCGCTCTCCAGTCTCAAGCCACGTTGCTCTATTATAACATTATCCAGTGACTTTATCCAGTACACAGATATAAGATTGCTCAACTATGGCCAAAGACCTTTGCAGTGGGACTCTTTCCATTGACTTCACTGGGCTTTGAATCAGGCTCATAGTTTGAAATACAATTTCTTGGAATGTTCAGCTTTCATCCCTAGCTTCAATGTAAAGAAAAGGGTCACAAATAAGAAAAAGATACAGCCCTGGACTCCAGGAGGTGGAGAGGAAATGGTTACAACAGGCTTTGTGAAATTAACATGCATCAATAAAATGTCTATCCTTTTGTTCCAGTTAAATGTCCCTAACAATTGTACTACTTTTTCTATCAGTCTGCAGAATCTGCTGACTTACGTACTGCCTGGATTGAAATCTTATGGAAATCGCTGCAGCTGCCAGGGCCTGGTAGAGAACAGTCAACCTGCACGTGGTAAAACTTGAGCTGTAAATTCAGTGTCGTGCAGTTGACTGTGGTGATCTTCCTAGAGGGAGTGTGATTCCCAGCTTGACAAGAACTAGAGCCTCTGGGCAAGAAGGTTTAGGGGATCTAGGAAAGCTTCAGCCTTGCCTCAGTTATTTAAGTCATTTGCTTCCTCTTCCTAAGAAATGGGAATTTTGTCATGCTACATTCACAGCATCCTTAACAGCTGGTAACTTGTGTTGGTTCATGATTTAGTGCCTGAACATACCTTTGCTTTCAAGGTTATTATGGAAAGTTAGCAGGGAAGTTTCTGATTTTGGTACCTTTGTGGACATTTGTCTTTCTAGTTGGACAATATTCACCCTCCCCCCATACCCAGCTGCCATCTTACCTCAGTAGCGATGGAACGTCTTCCTCCTCCCTCCAGGATGTAAAAAAAAAATCCCTCAAAATTGTGTAGAGCGACTGAATTGGTGACCCCAACTGGAGCAGCAAATTGTGTCCCAATTGTTGAATTTTTACAGCATTTGTTAGCACACTCACATCACCAAATGTACAGGAAATGTATTTAGTATGTGAAAGCTGGAAAACATATGCTACAGTGACTGATGGATGCTCAAAATTGGTATGTCAGGCTTGTTTTCGTCACATAAAGCACAGTCAACTGGTGGAACTCTTTGCCAGAGGATGTTGTGAAGGCCAAGGCTATAACAGGATTCAAAGAAGAACTAGATAAATTCATGGAGGATAGGTCCATCAATGGCTGTTAGCCAGAATAGGCAGGGATGGTGTCCCTAGCCTCTGTTTGCCAGAAGCTGGGAATGAGTGACAAGGAATGGATCACTTGATGATTACCTGTTCTGGCCATTCCCTCCGGGCCACCTGGCATTGGCCACTGTCGGAAGACAGGATACTGGGCTAGATGGGCCTTTGGTCTGACCCAGTGTGGCCGTTCTTACGTTTTGTTTGTTTTGTTAGGCATGATATTCCTATCTTGACGGAAAGAGCTCAAGTTGCTAGAGACCATAAGGAAGAAAATCATTACAACACTGTACTTTATGTCGAGGAGACCATTACCTGCATATCCAGGGCCACTGATCTCTTAATATTAGAGGAGACCAAGAAAACCCCTGATTTTCATACCTCTAGTGAGTTCTTTCATATTTAATTTGAGTTTTGAACTTTATTTTAAGGACATCCATCATATCCGAAAGGCAAAGGGCTTCCCGTAAGGATTTTCTGCCTTTTGTTATGTACAAACACTTCTCTGAGTAACTTACCCCACTGACACTGAGGGAGGTCTCTGAAGGCTTTGGGGAAACAGGGGGTCCTGCTGTTTCATTAGCAGTGTGACTCTAAAACATCATTGTCATTGCATCATGTCAAACAATTACAACTGTGACTCCTCTTCACAATGATATACTTCCATTTCTCAAGCACCATGAATCCAGAGATCTCAAAGCCTTTTATTAATGTTCTGGCTCATTACCTTTGTCAAGTAGGTAAATGTTATTTTACCCATTTTGCAGAAGGGAGGCAAAGAGGAGTTGTGATTTTCCCAAGATTACAGAGGATTCAGCAGCAAACTGGGCATGGAACCCAAGTGTCCTGACTGTCATTTGTTCTAAGTTTTAGACCATATATTGAAACCATTGGTTTTGAAACTCAAATAAATCAATAATTAGTTCATTAACAAAAGTCCACCTGATACTTATCTTTTGTTTCTCTTCTTTTGAATCAAGATTTTAATGAAGACAGAGAGTCAGCTATTTATGAAACTCTAAAAGTGGAGACCATGGAAGACAAGCCTAGTGACGAGATAGGTGAGTACAGTGGTAATATTAAAGCTGTCACCGTGGGAAATGTGGTGAGCTATATATATTTTCTCAATTCTCAACAATTACTATGGTACCACAAAGTGCAGAACTGGATCCGAACTTTCCAAAGTTAGGAGGTTTTGGATGGGCTACTTATAGAGGTAGGTGCCAACTTCTAATTTCTAACATGCTTTCAAACTTTCCTAAAGGTAAGGAGCAGGGTTTGGGTTCGGGTTCAGGTTCAGGACAGTTTCTGCATCACTGCGATCTTCCTGTTGAGTAGAAGAATGAGGCTACACTGCTTCTGGCTCCCTCCAGCACCACAACCCCCATTGTATCAAAGCAAGGTACCAACTTCCTGCTCCCAGGAGCTGAGAGCATGTCCTCCACTGTGCTCCCACCCTAGTGGCTTGGGATCTAAATTTCCCCCATGCAATCAGCTGTTGTATCTCACTGGGCTGATGAGTTGGCTCCTGAAGCATCTGTATGGAGAGTAGCCTTGGGCGAGTAACAGTGATAAGTGTAGAAAAGAATGAAGGTGGAGGCTTTACCTGTTCCTTCAGGCATACGTTATGACCTCAGACATTCAAATGGTCCCAACCAAACCTCAAATGCCTGTGCGTGATTAAACCTTTCCAATCTAGCTGGAAGAAATCGGCTGGAGAAGGTCATGTTGCTCCTTCTGGACTCCATAATCATTTACCTAGTTAAAATAGTAGTTAAAATAGTAGGTAACCATGGTGGTGGACTGATTCTGCCATTGATCAGTTTTTTCCTGGTGATATTGGCTTACTTGGCAATTTAAATGGATTCCAAAGCAATAAGAGGAAGGTGGTAGGAATACCTCTATCTCTCGCCGCTTATTGTAGTCTTCCCACATGGTCTGCCATTGCTGGGGACTCAGTTTACTATCCCAGGGCTGGAGGGTGTCTCTCCTCTTGGGGCGCTTGTACAACTTCCTTTCTCAATGTTAATGGGAGTCATTCCCTAGACAACCCGTGATTGTGTGTGTGGGCACTTCTGATATCTACTCAACCTCAAACCTACTCAAGTGCTGACGGTCAGGTCACCCTTGTGTGCAGGTTTACAAACATACTATGTGCTTGCTTACCGTGGATGAGTATTTTTATGGCAGCTGATTAAAATATCACTACCACCACTGTCAACACCAATCCCGTAACCCCGTCATCACAGTAAAGCTGGGTGGGCAGATCTTTTGGCCATGCTGGTGGGTTTTTATGGGGATTTGCCAGACTGCTGTAGTGGCTAGAAAGCCACACAGGATATAAACCCTATAAATAATACAGCTTTATACTTACCAGTGGTTCTTCTTTAGCTCAAGTGGTAAGAGTGGAAAGGGGGAAAGGAAGGAGGTATGGAGCAAAAGCCTTCAAAATAAAGAACTAAATATCTCCTAATATTAGAGAGGAACAATTGTGCAATGGCGAGGGTGGTAGCCTGGGACTTGAAACCATGTTTATTTCCCTGCTCTGCCACAGACTGCCTGTGTGGCCTTGGGTTAGTCTCTTAGCCTCTCTATGCCTCAGTTCCCCATCTGTAAAATGGAGATAGTAGCACTTTGCTACTTCACAGGGCTGTTGTGAGGATAAATTCATTAAGGCTTGTGAGTTGCTCACATACCACAGTGATGGGGTCAGGTAAGTACCTTAGATATTTGTGATTAATTTTCATAAGCATTTTTTACTTAAGGTAGCCAGTCACCAGAGTGAAAAAACACATTATTTTTCCACCATCCTGGAAGTGGAACTCTAGTAAGAAGACAAGGTCTTTGGCCCCATAAAACTTCCTGAAGCATATACAACATAAGCACAAACATCTGAAACACTAAGCTGTGTTTTGTTGCTACAGATGGTGATTAAGTTTTATAGAATCCTTACATTGTGTATTGACAGGAGACTAAAACATTTAGAATTCAGTAGATTAACACCAGCAGAGTTGTTATTAACTGTGCTACTATTTATTTCTTTTTCACTTACTTTACGGATCATGACTCTAATTAAGATGAGGCCTCTGGTGTTTATGGGGATGTCGTGAGAACCAAAAGAATAACGGGGTTAAAAAAAGAATGAGATAAGTTCCTGGAGGATAGGTCCATCAGTGGGTACTAGACAAGATGGTCAGGGTTGCAACTCCATGCTTTGGGAGTCACTAAACCTCTGATTGCCAGAAGCTGGGACTGGACCACAGGAGATGAGATCACTTGATAAATTGCCCTGTTCTGTTCACTCCCTCTGAAACATCTGGCATTGGCCATTGTTGGAAGATAAGATACTGAGCTAGGTGGACCACTGATCTGACCCATGAAATTCCAAGTTTCAGGAGAAAGGAAATTGAGGCTAGTAATGATATTGGTGAGTGAACAATGCATAGCTCAAGTAGCTGAAGAAAATCATTCTGTGGATGGTTTATTGTAACAGGAAGGTGTTAAGAACCATTTTTATTGTTGTCTGAGCTTTTTTAATCAGGACTCTGGCACTTCACCATTGGGTAGCCATAGAATTTGCCACGAAATCTACCCCTGCTGTGGATTTGTGCTTCAGAATCTAATCTTTCCTTTAAAGGAAAAAATAAGTCTCTAGTCCTTATGGTTGTGAAGACAATCTTAATATAAACTGATACATTGTGATCTTCCTGAGTCAGCAGACAGTCTGAAACAATAACTGAGTATGAACTGCCTTGTTCACCTCAGCAGGGCCTCAACTCTGAAACCTAATGAGGAAAGTTTAATCAAGAAGTTTATTATTTCACTGCTGATCATTTTACCACAAATATTTAGTTAACGAGCTTATTCCAAATTGCCTCTCTCAACCTCCTGGCTGCTAAAGCCACCTCTGTGCCCTATTTCACTCCCAAAGCTTCCAGATTTCCCCCCACAGCTTGTACAGAGGAATTATGTACTGTCGATGCAGAAATCTGTGGCATTCCAACAACTGAGAATGTAGGAAGAGGCTTGGGTTAAAATGAATATAAACATAAAATGGGAACCTGGACGACTGCAGTTATGTAGTGACCTATTAAACTCAGCAAAAACCTCAACTTTTACACTTACTTAGAGCTGCTGTCGGATTTCCAGCCTCCTGCACTAGGAAGCCACAAACATGCAGTGGGATTTTGCTGTAGAAGGTCGATCCAGACTGCCATAGAGAACATGGGACCTCATGGCAGGCTCTGCCTGCCGACAGCAGAATGCAGTGCACCAGACCTCTCCATTCAATCGGATATCCTGGATGGCTGGTGAAGCATCGATCCTGATGCTGGCTGTAGAAGCATCAGTTTCTGCCAGGCCCCAGAATAGTTTTGAACTCAACTGAGGAGGTGGCTGAATTTCAAATTGTACCATAAAGAAAGAACAGCAAGGTGGAGAGTTCTTCACTCCATCCAGTTGGTCTCTGAAGGATGGAGCCCATTGTTTGAATCAATAGACACCCTACACTTTTTGCAGCTCCATAATTTCTCAGCTCCTGTATCATTTGGGGACATAGGCGCTGGAGCACAGCCACAGAAAGACCATGTGAAGATGGGAGTTAGACACCAATGTCCTCTCAGCTGCTGTTTGACAGACTGAGTTAGGTTTGCACAATACAGTCTGGAGAGTTTGCAGGCATGGAAACCTCCTCTGATTCGATCGTATTATGTTTTTCATTAGGGGAAGTTGGTGGAGATGCTAAAGAGCAGCATGGAGCAGCTGGTTGCACTACTTCTGTTGCGCAGAGCACACAGAGTGATCCATGTCTTGCTGCCAACAGCGCTGCCCCAGCAGAGGATGAATTCGTGCCCTGAGCTCTTCAGAAGGAACCACTGGCTGCTAAAAAAGAAAGTCTATTAATGTTAAGCGAGCTGCTCCCATCCATCCCTGAAAATGTTCAGGAAAAGAGTCATCTTTAGGCAAAGCTGGATAGATGGGGTTTCCTATTCTTTTCCTCTCAGGTTTCCAATCTGGGATCATTGTTGCTTTTAAAAACTTTTCCCTGTTTGGGTTCATTTTTTTTTTTGATTAATTAAATATGCTTTGTACTGAATTTTTGTTTTTCAAGCATTAAAAGATAATGTGCATTTATTTCCATGGTAACATGTGAAAATAGCTTCTTGAAATATCTGACTTGCTCCCGGCTCCTGCAGATGGGAGCAAGCTGCCAGCAATGACTCATTGCTACTTGCGAGGAAAATTATACTTGGTAATGAAAGCAACTGAAAGTAGCCAGGTAATTACAAATCAACACGTTGCTAAGATGGACAAACAGAACTCCATGCATTGACTGTAGCAGCCTTCAGGTTCAGTTGAATGTTCTTTCAAACTATGTAGTGCTGGGTATTAATATAGCAAAAAATGGCCCCATCCTCAGCTAGCATAAATAGGCATTGCTCCACTGACCTCCTCAGTTGGTGCACACTGACAAACATCCTTTGATTTCAGTTAATGACTTATGACAATTTACACCAGTGGAGGATCTTCAAAGCACCACATAAACAATAGTTAAAGACAAAAAATAGTGAAGGTGAGATGAAAAACTATTTACCTGCTATGGCCTGAGTCCTGTAAGCTTCCTGCACCAGTTGTTTTTCAGCTGTTACTGCCATGCCTTAGATGTGATGACATCCTGAACATGGGTCTGGTCAGGCAGTTCAAGACCAGCTAGTGCGTGGGTCTGTCTGATCCAGGTGTAAAGGAAGTTTATTTTCACGCCGCTCACATTGGTTGTTGCTAATGGCCTGTTCTTTTTGAGTGTTTGCGGTGGGGTGGGGAGCCTTATTTAAAAATGGCAAATATCCAAAGAGAAAGGAGCAGTGTGAATTCTCCAGTCTATTAATTTCCTTTACAAATCCTTCCTGGCAAAGATCTTGGGGTTGAAATGTCATTGCTCTAATTTATCTTGTGTGTTCTGCGTGCATTTATAACCCTCTGTTCTGCTCTCAGGCTATGTAGTGATGTAGATTTCCCTTTTTTGAGTGATGTGTAGAAAGCACCTCACATTCAGGATATAATGAAGCATAGTTTTGCAAATTATTCCCAGTTAAACATTGATTTAGGTTCAGTGCAGGTTCTGCAAAGCTGTTCAAATGCATCTGCTTGTTTGTAAGGCCCATGGCCAGGTTCTTGAAGGCAAGGCTCAATAGATCACTAGGGGCTGGACGACTGGTGAAATGATACTTGGCCACTGTGCAGGATGGAGCTTGGGCAGGAGGAAAAGTGGCTGGTGGAAAGACTTAAGTGGTTTAAAACATTATCTAGGCTCATTTAGGGCTCAGTCTTGAGCTGTCTTCCCGTCTCAGGCAGGAAGTGATGTAAGTGTGAGGCGCCCCTTTACTTCCCTCCTACCCACATTGCTGCTGTGTGTGATGGGGAAAGCAGCCACCACAGGGTTGCTACTTGCCCTGCTGGGTTGACAGGCAGGGAAGGGGAGGGGCCTTGGCTTTGACACCACCCTCCCCCAAACAAACAGGCCAGTGCAGCTGAGCCTGCATGGAGTAAACTATGCCAGGTACAAAGCTGGTGCAGCTTAATTCCTCTGTGGAGCAAGGCGGAACCAAATGGTGATGGCGTCACCATTCATTGTGTCTGCTCCTGGACCAGAGAACTGATGCACTGTCCCTTACTTAGGGCTAGTGATAACTCTGGTACCTCAGCCTTAGAGTAGCCTTAAATCTGTGGGGTCACCATGTTGCGGGAGAGGGCCCTCCTTGCTAGATCAGCCAGGGAGCCGCTTGCATTCAGGGGCTACTCCTGGGGGCAGAGTGGGGATAGAGACACTGCCTTAGAGGGTGAACTCCTCTATCCACACCAGAGGCAGCACAGTCACTGACAACGCAAGCTTCCCCACGCCCCCCATAGACCATTCCACCATGTCTCAGCCCTGGCCTGGAGCAAACCACTTCTAAGAGCGAATAAAGGGTTTAGTTCCCATTCAGTCTTTAGCCTGACTCAAGACACTACTAGCCAAGGTGGCTGATCTGACACAGGCTTTTGTCTGAGTGATCGAGACCATGAATTCTTCTCACCAAAGCCAGCAAGCAGCCACTGGATACTTTCCCAGGGGTTTTTAGAGGCGATGGGAATATCTAACAGGAGGAATATGAAATTAAACAGCCTTGTGTCAAGTGTCTCCTAACTCTGTTAGGTGGAATTTGCTTTTAACACAGGGGATTCATTGAACGGTGAGAACTTGTAGCAGAG
Organism: Chelonoidis abingdonii; assembly: GCF_003597395.2. Lineage (NCBI taxonomy): Eukaryota > Metazoa > Chordata > Testudines > Testudinidae > Chelonoidis > Chelonoidis abingdonii. The sequence goes on from NC_133781.1 coordinate 23,930,987, forward strand.
ATGCTAAACACTGCGTTTATGGGGTCTCCGAAAAACCTAATTTTAGCAGCCCAAAAATGTGTCTGCATTCCTGAAAGTGTGTGAACCTTGTGTAAAGGTAAAGAGGAATCATAGAATATCAGGGTTGGAAGGGACCTCAGATGGTCATTTAGTCCAACCCCTTGCTCAAAGCAGGACCCGTCCCCAGACAGATTTTTGCCCCTGATCCCTAAATGGGCCCCCTCAAGGATTGAACTCACAATCATGGATTTAGCAGGCCAATGCTCAAACCACTGAGCTATCCCTCCCCCCATGCAGAGTCTAAGGGCCAGATTCTGATCTTTGTTATGCTGGTGTAAATCTGGAGTGATTCTGTAGCAAAGATTAGCCTTTTTATCTTTCCAACAGTAGTAATATGAAGCCGCATCACTGAAGAGCTTTGATTATTCATTTATATGAGACTTTGCTGCCACTAGAGGGCAATGTGGTTTCAAGACCTGAGTTTCCCTGAAACTACTTTCCACTGCAACCTTGATGCAAGAGTAGTACATTACCTGCCATGCTGCAGTGTTTCCAGAGACTGATTTTAATGGCATGCTCTTACTCAAAGTAATGGTGCCTGTTATTTTTTTATCCTCAGCTTCTACTAGAACAGCTGGTCTTGTTTCAAGGAGACCAGATGAACCTTGTAGAACAAAGGTACAAAATCAGTGCAAGGCAGGTGCTTTGTTTCCACTGAACACAACCAATTCGCTGACCAGGGATGCAAACTTCTTCATGTTAAGAAAATACTTCAGCTCAGAACATAATGCAGCAAACTGATGGTGTATGTCTACGTTCAGTAACTACCCCTAAGCTTTGAGAGGGTTTGAGCTGGAGGGGAGGAAAGGGAGGATTTCCCTGTCTCTGATAGGAGCTCTTCCTCCCACTCTG
>NC_133781.1:23932409-23949664 GCF_003597395.2 Chelonoidis abingdonii
TTCTTGCTGAGGAACCACGCACAGGCTCTATACACAGGAGATCCAGAACAATGCTACAGATGGGTAATCCGCTCATCTACAATGCATGGGCATCTCCGGTAGTTCTGGTACCAACCAGATGGGAAATCGCTTTTGTGTGACTACCGTAAGCTAAATGCGGTGATCGTCCAGACAACTATCACTGCCACGCACCGATGAGCTATTGGAAAAGTTGGACGTGCCCAGTTCAATCTCTACCATAGACTTAACAAGGGTACTGGCAAGTACCACTAGATGAACCTGCCAAGGAAAGGTCAGCGTTCGTCACCCCTGCAGGGTATATGAATTAATGTACTTCCTTTCGGGCTGCGAAATGCACCCGCCACCTTTCAGAGACTGGTAGATGGTCTACTCGCAGGACTGGGAGAATATGCAGTTGCCTACCTCGATGATGTGGCATTTTTTCTGACTCCTGGCCCGCACACCTAGAACACTGGAAAAGGTCTTTGACCGTATCAGGGGCAGGACTAACTGTTAAGGCCAAAAGTGTCAATAGCCAAAACAGAGTGATTACTGGCCAATCAGGTGGTCGAGGAACCATAACCCCCTACAGGCCAAGGTGGAGGCTACCAAAGTGGCCTGTCCCAAGTCAAAGAAACAGGTCCAATCTTCTTAGGCTTGGCGGTATTACAGGCGATTTGTACCACACTACAGCCAAATCGCTGCACCACTGACCGACTTGACCAAAAGCCCCAGCCAACTACAGTTAAATGGACTGATGAGTGTCGGAAGCCTTACCAACTTAAGGCGACACTCACGTCTGACCCTGTGCTACGGGCCCAGATTTGACAAACCATCCTAGTAACCACTGATGCATCTGGCGTGTATAGGAGAAGTTCTTATGCAGGAAGGACCGATCAGACTTGCTCCTGCGTGTTCCTCAGCAGAAACTCGGAGAGGGAATCACTGGTCAGTCAGTGAAAAGGAATGCTATGCATTGTGTACGCCCTGGAAAAGCTACGCCCATACGTTTGGGACGGCGGTTCAGCTACAAACTGACCATGCTGCGCTAAAGTGGCTCATACAGCCAAAGGCAACAACAAGAAACTTCTTCGGTGGAGTCTAGCTCTCCAAGATTTTGATTTCGAAATTCGACACATTCAGGAGCTTCTAACAAGTAGCTGATGCACTCTCCCGTGGAGTTCCCAGAATACACTAGTTAAAACTTTTCTGACAATGTTGAAGTTTGTGTACTTTGCATGCTTTTACTTCTATGTGCTGGTGTGGTATTCTCTGTTTAGTTTAAAGTTTTAGTAGAAATCACCTCCAGTGAAAGTTCTACTGTCGGTGATTTGGGGGCGTGTCATAAATGGATAGGTAAGGTAAGTTAAGTTTCTTTTACCTGAAAAGGGTAACCGAACACCTGACCAGAGGACCAATCGAGAACTGGATTGTTTAAAGTCAGGGCGGGAATTTGTATACTCAGGGTCTTGTTGTTTTCTTAGCTATGAGGAAACGTCTTTCTCTAATTCTCTCCTAATACTTCTTCTAAACATCTGTAAGTACCCAGGAACCGCAAAGTAATTCAGCTATGATGGTCTTTGGGTGTATTACCTGTATGTTAATTGTTGTGCTGGTTTAATTGGGCTATCTTTAAATCAGACTGTTTCTTATATTTTCTTACTAAGCAGAGCTGTAGAGTTTTCTAATGCAGAGTATTGTTTTATATTTTCTTCTTTTTTTCTAAAAGTTTTCTTGTTAACTTGTGAAGTTTCTTTCCTAGGGAGGCAAAGGGAAAAGCAGGCTGTGGGCTATTTCCTATTGGTCCAGGGAAAGAGCAGACTACAGGGAAAGAGACAGAATTCTCTTGTTTTCTCGGTGGTTAACAGTTTTCCCTCATTCCTGAGCAAGGGGTGCAGAGCCAGCTGTGGTATTTGGCATCTCCATTGTCCTGAGGAAGCAGAAAGCTGGTTTCTTGGTCACACAGGTTAGCCGGAGGCAAGCCGATAAGGAGGGGAAGGTTTATTTCCCTGCTTTAGCATCCAAGGATTGGAACTGGGTGTCCCACAAGGGAGGTTGGGACCCAGAGGGAGAAGGGGGATCAGGCCCCATAGATATCCTGATTGTGGCAGCGAGAATATCCAGCTGGTAGTGAGCTTGGGGAGTTTCAGGTAAGCCCCCAAACTTTGACGCAAAAGTCAGGTTTGGGACAGGACCAGACTGGTGGACACTAAAGCTCCCAGGTCTGGGCACTGGGACCGGTTAGACTTACCACATGGTCCTGGCGTCCAACCCGAAAGAATTCCTGTATAAAAGTCCTTGGTCATAACAAACCGGGATCGGTCCAGAAGCAGCTGAGAGGCGCGGTGGGCTTGCTCCGTGCCGCGCCCCACTGTTCTGAAGGTTTCATCTTGCTCCTGCTCAGTCCTGGACACTGTTCCCCTTGAAGCTGGGACCAGTTCTTCTCAGATGGGGACTTGGGCTTGGTCCCTCTGGAAGTGATGTAATTGGAATGGGTTGCGTCTGTGGTGCGTGCACCTGGTGGTATTCAGGCTGCTGAAGCCTCTTGGTAATGGTTGGCTTGTTTGCTTCTGCATTCAGGCCTCGTTGGTCCCTTCTGGCATTGGGTTGAAGGTGTGGTTGCGCTTGCTTGTGCTGGTTGCCTGTTCCAGTTCCGGGTCTGGGACTGGAGTGTTGTGGCTTGGTTCAGCGTTGACAATGGGATCCGGGTCCACACCTCCGTCTGGGTTCTGTAACACAGACAGGTTTCTCTGTGGACCGGCTTCAGGGAATAGGAATGGGTCTGGAAGCTTGTCTGGTTTGGCCTGCGTGTACCATTCCTTCTCTCTGGGACTGCTTAACTTGATTGCCAAGTCTCTCCGCAGTAGCATGGGGATGGATATTGTCATAGACTGCAAAGTCACATTCCTGACGCAAGCCTTTTACTCGGACAGGCAGTTTCGCTGTTAGGCCAAGTCGACAGCGTATGTGAAAGTGAAGGGGTAAATGGTCACTTTGCGCCCTGAGGTTGATGAGTTTTGGATGCGACGAAGATTGGTGGATAGCTGACACTTGTGGCTCCGTGTTCTCTCCACTGCGGTAACCTCTTTCCGCCCACTCTTCAGCTTTTCCACTTTTGCTCAAGGGGATTTGAGAGGTATCTGGCCTGGGGGTCTTCAGTCGGGGGGTGCAATGACTTGGCACCCGGGTGGGTTATTCGGCAGTTGGCCTTTGGGCAGTTGGCTGTGATATGTCCCGTTTCATTACAGTGATAGTGATTTTTCCAGATAATGGGTTATCTGGATGAAGGAAGTCACTGGAACTGGTGAGGTGGAAGGATAGGGTGTCTGGCGGCTTTTCTTGGTTTGTAGGTGGGTTTTGGGTTGCCTCGGTTGTAGGGTTTTATTGCTGGGGTGGCTCCTGGGTTTTTTCACTCCCCTTTCATAGATTGCTTGCTCTCTGCCACGCCATCCATTTGGCTCCAATCCCCCCCGCCTCGGTGAGAGTTGTGGGTTTTGCATCTAGGATACCGAGTGTTTCCTCAGGACCCATCCAAGAACTGCTCCATGCATAGAGGTGGCGCAATTCTTCGAAAGGTTTCGAACCTGGGTTTTCCTGATACCAGGCGTCGCAATGCTTCCCAACGTAGTAGGCGTGGTCGGAAAGGATCCTCTGGTTTCCACTTTGGTTCTGCACCGCCGACGGGCGTGATCCGGAGTTATCCCGCAGTCTGGATTGGCTTGGGTTGAAAAGTTGTATAATCATTTGCATTTGGTTCCTCGATTTAGCGCCACATCTGCCAAGGGTCCACTGATATGTGACCTCAGCTTACATACTGGTTTCAGGGATGTTGGTCACCAATCAGACCTTTCAGAAATTTCTCAGAGGTCTCCGGGTCCTCACCTGCCTTGTACGCTGGGAATTTCCCTGTGCGCTGAAACAACAACGGGAACGGGCGCGGAGGTTTAGGATTTGGTTGGGCGTCGCTGCCTTAGGGCCCGTTTAATTGCCAAGCCTGTGGTGAGTCCTCTCTTGTAGTTCCTATCTGTCTTCTGTGAATCTTGCCTTCTTCTTCTTGGGTTGTTTTCTTTCGTGATCTGCCTTTTTGGCTCTTGATCTGCTTTTGGCTTCTTGAGTCTTCGGCATGAGCTGCCTCCTGGGCATCTTGTTCGGCCTTAGTAGTTCAGCTGTCCTCACTATAGTTAGTTTTCGTTGTCTTGGGCTTTGTCGCTGGGCTCTTCCTTTTTCTGCTATCTTTGAACTCATGGTTTGTTTTCTGGTGTTGGAGTGCCGCTTGGTGTTGTTGTCGTGAATTGGCTGGCTTTGTGCCTGCGAGATTTGTCCTAGCTCTGTTTGGATTGGCAATTGAATCCAACCAAAGCTACTGTATTTACCTGTGTTGAGTTTTGCTGGCTGGGTAGCTTAAGTTTCACAATTGTTTAACGACAAGATATGTATGGGTCTCTGTAAATGACTTAATTAAAAAAAAAAAATTTTTTTTGCAGCTGCTAGCAGCAAGGAAAAAAAAAATTCACCGCTGCTAGCATGCAAGCAACAAAAAACTTGAAGCAGAAAAAACAAATTGAAGCTCTCTAGCCCTGTAAAACCCCTGTCTTCTTAAAGTAAGATGGCTAAGAGGCAAGCAGGAGAAAGAAAAAAATTTGGCCTGTTCTGTTAAACCAAGTCTCTTCCCTCTTTCCTTCCCTGGGACGTGTGACTTTGCTAAGAACCTCTGGAAAAAGAGAAGAGAGAAGCTATTGTTCACAAATGACATCTTAATGGCTCTCTTTAAAATAGCAACCTAGTAAAAATTGCGAACTGCGAAACAGCAAGGGAAAAGAAAAAAATTTTTTTATCTGTCTGCCCTTTTAAAAACGCATTCCTTCTGCCTGCTAAGCCTAGCAGGGAAAAAAATTAATGTAGTATGGCTTATGGATTTATTAAACTTCCGAAGCCAGACACCAGACCTTTTCATATACTCCCCTAGGCTGTTGCACACCCGTATTGTGTAATCCTAGCCGTCCCAGGGTCCTAGACGCTCGGACTTTTAGAGAGTGTCCACCAGTCTGGGTCCTGTCCACTACGTACAACCTGGACTTGGGCCCGTCCAAGAGTTTGGGGCTAACCTGGAAAAACTTCCCCCCCAAGCTTATTAATTTCCCGAGACTCAATCATACATAAGTGTCAAAACCCAGCTTTGGAACGGGATAAATTATATTAAATATCAATTTTGTTTTGTGCTCAGATGTATTTGTAAATTATTTTTCCGTCCCCAGACAGATTTTTGCCCCTGATCCCTAAATGGGCCCCCTCAAGGATTGAACTCACAATCATGGATTTAGCAGGCCAATGCTCAAACCACTGAGCTATCCCTCCCCCCATGCAGAGTCTAAGGGCCAGATTCTGATCTTTGTTATGCTGGTGTAAATCTGGAGTGATTCTGTAGCAAAGATTAGCCTTTTTATCTTTCCAACAGTAGTAATATGAAGCCGCATCACTGAAGAGCTTTGATTATTCATTTATATGAGACTTTGCTGCCACTAGAGGGCAATGTGGTTTCAAGACCTGAGTTTCCCTGAAACTACTTTCCACTGCAACCTTGATGCAAGAGTAGTACATTACCTGCCATGCTGCAGTGTTTCCAGAGACTGATTTTAATGGCATGCTCTTACTCAAAGTAATGGTGCCTGTTATTTTTTTATCCTCAGCTTCTACTAGAACAGCTGGTCTTGTTTCAAGGAGACCAGATGAACCTTGTAGAACAAAGGTACAAAATCAGTGCAAGGCAGGTGCTTTGTTTCCACTGAACACAACCAATTCGCTGACCAGGGATGCAAACTTCTTCATGTTAAGAAAATACTTCAGCTCAGAACATAATGCAGCAAACTGATGGTGTATGTCTACGTTCAGTAACTACCCCTAAGCTTTGAGAGGGTTTGAGCTGGAGGGGAGGAAAGGGAGGATTTCCCTGTCTCTGATAGGAGCTCTTCCTCCCACTCTGCATCGGTTACTACTAAACCAGCCCTGGCAAGGACAACGCTTACACCTGGTTTTCAGAGTTGCTTCTGAGGAGCCCGGTTTTACCTTCAATGCAGGTCTATTGCACCAAAAGGCATGTGTGTGTTCAGATGCAGATTTCTGCTTGTGTGTATAAACATGCATGTTCAGTGTTGCCAGCTCTCACGATATTTGTTGCTTTGCTAAAAGCCCCAGCTCCTGGAATTGTGTAATTCGGTGAGTATCTTGGCTTTCCTTTAAAAAAAGAAGTAAGTTTCTAGCCCTTCTGATTGCAGAGAAAAGCTGGAAGACCTGATCCAAGGACAACCTAATGGTGCAGAAACCAAAAGGTTTAAAAAACTCATGATTTTGGGGGCCTGACTCCAGATTTTTAAACAGCTGGGGGCAGCAGTGCTCACAGCCACATAGAACACACAGGCTTTTCCTACATATCCTCTGTGCAAATGCATCAAATAATGGACTGAGATGTAATGGACGCTTATCCAAGCACTCAGAACAGGCATCCTGAAACTTCAGCGGCAGAGCTAATCTATTCTGAGGATAAACTTCCTCCTTTCTCCCACCTTCCTCTCCTGGGGGAACAAAATATTTTAGTGGAGCATCTGGAAACTTTGCAATATTCATCTGAATTCCTGCCACTTCTCTGATTTACAGCCCATTCTACTCTATTGCAAATCGCTGCAGATGGGAAGAAGTGTTGTAAAATTCTGCTGAAGCATTACCCTGTTTCTCAGCACCTATGCAAATCATGCCGATCAATGGCTTAGTAGTACAAAGCAATGTTATGCATATGATTCTCCCCTCCCTCCGTTAGTGCTGCAGTCCCGCCTCAAGCACCAGAATTTTGTTCCAGCTCTGTAACCAGTATTTCAATTAATGGTAGCGGGCAAAGCAAAACAAAAACAATTTGAATCTGAATTGAGCCAGATGAGCAGGGGCTGAGGGAGGGAAGGTTTTATTTTCAGTAACAGGATGCCCTTCACAGTGGAAAGGGAGGTTGGCAACTTACCTTTTCACTGGACCTTGACTGCTCTCTTAGGAGTAACAATAGGCAGAGCTGCTGGAGCTCTGAAAAAGATCACGAGCTGGAAGGAGAAGTGTGAGGGTTTAGTGTTCAGCAGTCAGACCTCCAAACTCTCCTGCTTTCCAGGCCCACCTTTTTCTTTGCATCCCTCACCAATGAGGCATCATCAGTTTACCACCAAACAGGGGAGAACAGAAATGCAGAAGCATGAAATCAAGAGGGCGAAAAATATTCATTGTAAAGAAATGAATCCTCCCTCTCCTCTCTTTTAAACTCCTGGAGTTATTAATATTCTGATTTTTGTTGTAGGTCTTTGGTAAGACCAGAAAGGATACTGACCAGGAAACATACTGCAGCAAGATCCTCTTGAAGTTAATGGGAGTTCTGTGCACAGAACAGCTATAGATTTAGGCTTGAGCTAGCATGAGATGTTCTGGCATGATTTTAGACCTGACTTGGAACAATAGATGGATAAAGTAAATGCACTGATGAAATATTGCTCCTGGAGCATCCTGGAATATAATCTTTAAAGGGAAATGTTTGCTGTCTTGCCACATCTTTCTGTCACTTCTCATGCTGTTGTTCACTGATACCGAATCCTGCTTTATTTATGCTTCATGTTTCTTTAATATCCCTTCTTCCAAATGGCAAATGTTTGGTCTGATGGCTAGTGCCAGAAAGCAAAACTAGGAGAATCTTGGATCCACTTTGGTGAAGAGAAGCTACCATGCATAACTGACATTGAGAAGCCATTTTTATAGAAATGCCATTTTATAGCAATTTCTTCTCCCCCAAAAAGGATTGTGATGCCAGATTTGAGACACATGACGTGGAAAAGAATAACTGGGCAAGGTTCTCGGTATATAAATCTCAGATTAATCATAGTTTAAAATACCTTCCACTCCAACTGTGGCCGATCAGTAGAGCAGGTCAACTTAATTCCTCTGAACCTACTTTCTTGATTTCTCATTTTCTATTGTCCTGATACAGTACTCATATTAAGTTACATTATGCATGAATGATATAAAAACACACCCTTCAGGAAGATGTTTATCTAACTTCCCAGCATGAGCAGGATTCCAAGCAGATGGTATTTACAATGTTCAGTGAGAAGTTCTACTACAAATCCAGTTAAATGCAATGATGGGGAAGGCTGGAATGCAGGAAAGTTGGGTCCCCTCTGTGTTTGATTCAGTCAAATCCATTTTGCCACCTTGTTCTTCAGAAATTCCATGGAACCCAAGTGGGAAAAAGAAGTTTGGCTCCCCTGTCTGATGGGATAAAGTAACACAAACTCCATAAACTTCAGCTTCACTTCACTGGTCCTAAGCATACTCCCATGATAACTGGAGATTGGATGGCTCTCGGGGTTGGGAATGGATAGAGATTTTCACCTATCGGGATGGAAACATATCCAGTGTTTTCTGGCTTTAGGTCACTACTTCAAACCCTGACCCAGCTGATGGAGATCAGCAGTTGTTCATGTCTGATGGTTTTTGGTAGGCTCTGTGAATTGAATGTGGAGCATCTTGGCCAGAGAACTGGTGTTACTAACTGGCATCCTTATTGGCAGACTCTTCTGGGGGCCAAAGACTGAACTGGTACGGAGGTGGAGCCTTCCACCCCTTGTCAAGAATGGAACTCTGATTACCTCTGGAAATCAGGCAGAAGATGCAACCAAAATCAGGGCATATTTCTCTGTGTGGCTCTGTCTCTGTCGGAAGCCGGTGTCTTGGTGCTGGTTATTATCTGACTCCCTCCGTTTCAGTGGCAAGATGTGTGTATCATCTGTGATGTGCTTGGGGATCCTCTGACACGAATGGTGCTGCACAAATGTGAGATGACTGCATCTCCTGCATCTCCCTATAGCAAAGAGAATATTGTGAATTCTCTGGTTTCCAAACCTCTGCCAGACACTGGGGCTCAGAGCTTATTTTCCAGGTCCTTGATGCCTTGGAGCTTCTGGCATTCTCTGTAAAACTAGTGCTGTTTCGGTGAGCAGGTACTTTCCTTTCATCATTTCGCCCTCCGCGTGCACACCTCTTGTGATCTTCATTGGAAGCTTGCTGGATCTCCCGTTATCACATGCGCCTAATTCTTTATTAATGTTTACAGAATTCTTGTCCGCTTTTGCTTGATGCGTTCAATCGCTGCCTCGCAAGGGTGAGTTAATGCAGGATCCATGGACCTCAGTTGTGCCCGTGGACCTGCAAAGTGTTTCGATCCAGCTGCCGGAGCGAGTTAGGGTTAACCCTGGGGACAACACAACAGGACGTAGCATTGGTATGGCAAGGACCCGGCAGGACCATGAGCACTTTTCCAAGGGATGGGGGTGGGGACACTTGATCCTATGGGCACCCCATTTTGTCTTCACCCACCCTTCGCACCTCCTCGTGGTGTGACAGCATGGCAAGTTTTGATTGGCTTTAGTAAGGGCCTTGCAACAACAGGATCTTTCTTCCACTTGCAATTCGTGGCAGTGCCTTTACCATTGTCCCCACCACTCTCCATTATGGCCCTGGATCTGCCAGTAGAACAGAAGTTGCCCCACCATAGCCTGTACTATAGCCCTTCTCTTTCCTTGTTGGCTAGGATGAAGACAAAGCTGATCTATGTCAAGTTCATGTGGTAAAGAACCTGCCAATTATTTTAATCGACCAAGGTGGATACAGGCACAATACTGTGGTTTAATGATCATTTTAATTATAAAATGTGTCTGGCCTTTGATATCCGCATTAGGGGTAGTTATGGCAAATTACCAAAACAGGTAACATTTGGCACTTTTCATCTGGTGGTCTCAAAGAACTTTACAAAACAGTGACATCTTTACTCTGCAGCTTGGGAAACTGAGGCACAGAGAGGCAAAGTGACTTGCCCATGGTCACACAGCAGCTCATTGGCAGAGCTGGAACTAGAATCCAGCTCTTGTGATTTTTAGCCTGACACCTTGCCCCTGCATGGGGTCTTTGATGGAGGAAAGAGGAAAATCGGGCAGATGGAATGAGGGGGCTCTTTGGAACTTGATGGAAAATCTTGTGTTGAAGAGATCATATGAACATATTCATCTATAAGGCCAGGCCTCAAACAAAACACTGCCTAACATGTCTTCTGTTTTGTACCTATGCAAAATATACAACATGCTACATCTGTCATTGTGCTTCCACAATATCTTCATGTGTGCCAGTGCTCTCTGCTGGACAGGAGGTAAGACCTACTGTTGCCCAGTGATTTCAACCTTCAGAGGCAACGGTTAAAATTTTCAAAAGCACCCAAATGAATTAGGGACCTATGGACCCAAATCTCACTGAAAGTCAATGGAATTTACATTCCTAAGTCACCTGAGAGCTTTTGAAAATATTATCCTAAAAGCCTTAATACAACTTCAGAAGCATGAACATTTCACAAGTTATCATGAGTACTTTATTACTTTCTCTGTGGATATTATTTTAAAATCAAGAGTCTCAACTCAGTCGGTTACTTTTCTTTTAGCTATGTAACTGTTAAAGACCTTCTGTTAGTTTTTGCCTAGAGATAAGATAGACACAAGGCATTTTAAATGTATCAATAGCTTAAAAATTTCCATATAACTTTACAATGGGCTTAACAGCTAAATAATACAAATATTGGAGTTAAACCATCGTTAGTTCAACCATTTTTCTACTACTGCTGCAGTTGGTCTTATATTTCAACTTAAAACATAACTCAATTGCCTCAGGAGGAAGAAAAACGGGCTTTGGAGCCTGTACTTACATTGTACTCTGCAGTCCCTCAGACCTTGAAAAAACATCTAAGGGAAGCTGTCAGAATTGTTACTGTGCCATTTAAAATGAGATCCGAGCTACAGTAAAACTAGGGAGGAAAAGAAATTTATTTCAGAACCAGTGAATAATGAGGGGAATTTAACTGAACTCAAAACCTTCTCAAAACTCTAAAAGATCCTGTAGCAAGTGGAGCATTCCAGAAAAAGGAAACACGAGAAGCCAGAGCCATGTTTCTTCTGTTTTATTTTGTTCATTTCAAGTGTGGCTAGGGAGCTGTGGAAATGCTATCTTGGAAAAAAAATGGCCTAATGTTTATACAAGGCATTGAATGTGAAAAGCATTATTTATTGTTTTCCAGACTGCCAAAGAATCCCGCCATTGTGGAGAAGAAGGTAAGTGTTGCAGATGAAGAAGAGCAGAATTGCTATCCTACCCATATCCAAATCCAGTCCTCTTCACTGGTTTAGGGAAGGGGAGTGGTTTAGTGCCTAGAGCTGGCAGCTGGGAGTCAGGACTTCTAAGATCTATTTCCACTCTGCCACTGATTCACTTGGCCAAACCTCCTTCACCTCAGTTTCCTCTGTAAAATCCATATAATAATGCCAACCTCCCATGGAATTGTCAATCATCTGTAAAGCACTTTAAGATTCTTGGATGATGATACAGGAGGTGGTCAGCATATGATGTTCTCTGAGTGAAGGAAGGAAGGAAGTGCTCAAAGTTGAAATACTGCAAGGTAGAAATAATTGTTCTGATAGCTGTAGGTGGGGGCTGGGAGAGGCTATGGCCCAGTCATGTTCCATGTCAGACCACAGACTCCTAACAGCAGCATATTTGTTTTTCTCATAGTTTCATTTGATTTACCAGAAACATGACTTTTCCCCATATCCACTTTTATCTCTGAATTTCCTATGTTAGGATTTGGTGTAAAGTAATTGGGGAAAGGATTTTGATTCATCTTCCTTAGAGAGACATTCTTCACCTCTTAGCTTTGATCCTCCTATCTGAAAGCCTGTCAGTTCAGAATTAATTATGAGCATGACTTCGTTTTATGTTGGCAATTAACCTTCAGATACTAACTGGTCTCTTTTTCAGACAGATCTGTTACTTTTGAATAAGCCATACCAACTTGTGTTGTGGTCTCGTCAGATGACAAAGCTAAATAACTTGTTTGAAGTGGTGGTGTAGTTGTGTTGGTCCCAGGATATTAGAGACAAGGTGGGTGAGGTAATATTTTGTATTGGACCAACTTTTGTAGGTGAAAGAGACAAGCTTCCAAGCTACACAGAGCTCTTCTTCAGGTCAAGAGTTGGTCCAATAAAAAATATTACCTCTCCCTCCCCTCCCCCTGTCTCTCTAAAACTAAATATGGTCAGGTCTGGGCAATACTTGGACAGGACTCCTCTTCTAAACATCTAGGCACTGTTAGAAGTGGCTTGTGGTATCCAGCCTGATTCAGCACAAAATGAACATCCCAGCATAGAGTTAGGTGGGATGTTGTGCCATCTTTGGGGTGAAATGTAAAACCCAAGTCCTAACCACATGTGCTCATGAAAGTTCTGCTGGCACTTCTCATGAAACTACAAGGGGTTAACCTCACTGTCCTGGCCCAGTTCTATCTTGGGTAAATACATTCTATCTAAATTCCTCCTGAAGTTTCAGCCAGAAGCAGTGTTCTTCGCTTCCTGTCCTAAACTTCTTGTTTAATTCTAGAAGCTGCTGCATTTTAGTGGTGGTTGCAGTCAGAGGCCTGCTCCTGCAACCAGATCTACACAGGTCTGTGCATTCAGCTCCAGTTACAGGATCGACACTGAAGTTTGTAAAAGCGTTTTGGGATTTTGTGAGCTGAAAGAAGTCCCATTAACAAGGTGTTTTGATGTGTTTAGAAAACTTTACTTTTTTGTGTTATATGTGAATAGGTTCCTTCTCCTGGAGCTTTTTATTGCATGTTAACTGACCTTTTCAGCCACTTCACATGTAGTGGGTAGAACTGAATACCATTTTGCCTGGAATACCGGACATCACAAAGGCTGCAATACAAATGAATAAGAAGTAGCAAAGGCAAATCATGCTTGATATTCTCAAGGTTTCCTTTATGAGGTCTTGAAAATGTTCCTCTGAAGTACCTACACGCTCCGTATCCTCAGCAGCAATCCACAATTCTACATTCTGTGTTGCAATTATTATATTACCAGGCAGAGCTGCCAGGCTGTGGAGTAGGGGCGGCTCCTGACCCCAGCACGCCAAGCGCGTGCTTGAGGCGGCATGCTGCGGGAGGCGGCAGGCAGGCCGCCTTTGGCGGCTTGCCTGCGGAGGGTCCGCTGGTCCCGCAGCTCCGGTGGACCTCCCGCAGGCGTCCACCGGAGCCGCGGGACCGGCGACCAGCAGAGCGCCCACCGTGGCATGACGCCGTGCTTGGGGCGGCGAAATGTCTAGAGCCGCCCCTGTTGTGGAATGTGGGAAACAGTCATTAAATCAAGAAGCTCTCAAAAATGTATAAGATAGTAAATTGCCTGTAATAAAACTCCTAATTATAACCTTGTTAATTTCCTGTCCAAAAGATTAACAGAATATAATTCACACATGCAAGATCTTTCTTTTTTACCAAAATTCTAATTTTTATTGCACCTTTGAGTTAGTGAAAATGATCCTCAGAGATGGGATAGGCTTTCAACTTTCTAGTAATATGTTGTTTCTAATTTAAGGGAAGTTAATATTCCTGAAAGATGTCAGATTGATAGCCCATCCTAATTTGAGAGAATGATGATAAATAATACCTAGCTCTTATGTAGAGCTTTTCAGCATGACATCTCAGACCACCTCACTCTTTTTAATGTATTTATCCTCACAAACCTCTGCTAAGGCAGGACCGTGCTGTTATCCCCATTGCACAGGTGAAGGACTGAGGCACAGAGAGAGTAAGTGACTTACCCAAGGTCACACAGGAAGTCTGTGACACAGCAGAGAACTGAACATGGGTCTCCCAAGACCTCGGCTAATTTCCTAACCACTGGACATCCTTCCTTAGATGCCAGACAGGCCTTTGCAATACAAGATCTCTACATGGACCTGCCTCAATCCTCATTTGAAAGGATCACCTTTCACCCTGAATGATTTCTCCTCTTCACTGGTTCAGACCTTCGGCCTCTTCTGTGAGACTGGCAAGGATGATTTTGTTGTTAATGGTGTGAATATAGGGTCGCTGATTGATTTATTCCATAGAAGACAACTGAACAGCCCTTACATGAGGACTGAATTATCATTCACTTTCCCTGGCTGAATTTGCACCTGTAACCCAGAGGTATAAAAGCTTCACACTTCATTTCCAAGCTTCAGGGCTCTGGTTTACCTCTCACATCTGCTTTACAATTTTAGCTCCAAAGCATAAGAAAGAAAATTCCTAACTGCTTTTGATTAAAAATTTGATGTATGTTGCTAGAGCCCAATTTATCAACATAGAGAAATAGCCCAGTACTCTTCAAAACAATGGTTTGCTTCCTAGTTTTTTCTTTTAATTCACGGCTAATGAATAGTGCCAGAATGATAGTACTGTAATCAAGTCTTTCATTCAGCCACAAAGCAGATAAAACAATACAGAGCAAGCTTCTCCCTACAGCCCTGCCAGGAATTCTCAAATTTCTTCTCGAGGAACCCACTCTAGGAGGTCAAAGGACAGGGACTGGGCTCTGAGCCTGCTCCTACTGACTCCATGGGGTCCTAGCAGTTGGTGAGCCATGACCATTTTAGTAAGGCAGGCAACAACTCACTATGCTTTTGGTGGTCCAGAATGGCATCCTCGGTGCAGCAGGACCTCGCATATACTGTGCAGGTGAGGTCATGCAGTATGGAGATTTGTTCTACAAAATGGTGTCTGGGGGCCCAACGGAATTAGCCCCCAGGTCATAGCCCGCCCAGGGGCTGCCAGCAGGACAGTGCACAACAGTCAGGCAAGCAGTGCCTGTCTTGTATACAGACAGTAAGCCACTAGGTCCTAGATCTCTTCCCTTGCCTTCTCTGAGTGCCTTTGGTGGTGGGATTTGGTGTTGTAGACTCCCATCGGCTATTTACAGTTCGATGCCACGCTTTTGTTTCACATGTCATCATGCAGCTCCTGAATGGTAAAGCTCTTCTGCAAACCAGGTCTGGGTAGAAATAGTGACTGAGAAGTGAACCATTCTAGGTCCCATTACCAGCTTCTGGGCCATTCTATCCTTTCTTGTTTTCAAAGAATACTTGCCACATCACCTCTTTCTGGCTATCACTGGTCTGCTGGGTTTCCCCAGGCAGGTGATGGAGTTTTGACTCTTAATTTTCTTTGGCTTTGGCTCAGGCTCTAACTGAAGCAGGAAGCAAAGGCATTTTCACCCTGTGCTCAGTAGTGCTACATTGCAGGATCCCTGCTTTGAGAATAGGCTAGCTCTCTATTTTGATTGGAATACACCAAACTTGCTGGCTTTCTCTTCCTTCCAATCAAGGTTTCCTGAAGTTTCTAATCCAAACTCCAGATGGCTAAAGTTTACATCTCCATAGCTGTGAGCTTGGGGCAAATTCTTACAGTGCAGGATTAAAAAGAATCCTGAGAAGTAGGACGTTCACTGGCCTGCCCAGGGTGGGAGCCTTGATTAAAAAAATAAGAATGAAACCATTAACTGCAGCTTGCCCCCTTTCCAATTGCTCAGAAATGTTAAAACCCATCCAGCATCAGAGAAAAGGGAGCAGGGCTGCCCATAGGGGGGCATAGTGGAGGTTAGCAGGGCTCAGAGAAGGGAATCTATGGGCTGGTTGCTGGGGCTAGAGCCAATAGAGCTGTCAGAGTCAGAAGGAAGAAGTGGCTGTTAGACGGTGGCGAAGAACAAGTTTGCAAGACATAGTAGGTAGGGGCGGGGGCAGAGGGATGCCTACACCCACGGTTCACAGCGGGCTCTCTGCCGCTGCCTGGGGACCTTCTACTTCTCCTCCCTGTGGAAACACGAGGGAGAGGAGACGCTGCCGAGCAGGTCCCCCTTCCGTGACCGCCCTGCAGCCTGGCCCTGGAGAAGGAGCTGGGCGCGGGGCTGTGGCTGGAGGCTCAGGCGGGACGCGGCCCTTTTGCAAGGCGGCGGACGATGCGCTTAGCCCAGCCTCGGCCACAGCCCCGCTCGCTCTGCCTGTAGCTGCCCCCGGGCGCCCCTGGACCTGCTCCATGCCGGGGAAGGGGGGACTCCGCGCTCAGCCGCCTCAGGCCCTGCAGAAATAAAGGCCCGAACTGGGGGTCGGTCCCCCGCGGCCCTGCGCTTCCCCCGGCTTGGCGTCAGCAGGGAGCGGTTCAGCGCAGCGCCAGCCAGGCAGGTGCGCACCTGTGTGAGCCTCCTCCCGGAGCAACTCGTGCAGTTGGCTGGAGTATTCCCCGGGTGCCGGGGTAGCGCCGGCGGAGGGCGGGGGTTGTAGTGGGGGAGAGCGGGGCTGAGCCCAGGGCTGGGGCGTTGCAGTGGGGCCGGGGGAGGGCAAGGGGGTGAGCCCAGGGCGGGGGGTTGCAGTGGGGCAAGGTGAGCCTAGGGTTGGGGCGTTGCAGTGGGGCCTGGGGAGGTGAGCCTAGGGCTGGGGGGTTGCAGTGGGGCCGGAGGAGAGCAGGGGATTGCAGTGGGACAGGGGTAAGCCTAGGGCTGGGGGGTTGCAGTAGGGGTGGGGTAGGGTTGCAGTGGAGCCGGGGGAGGGTGGAGGGGATGAGCCCAGGGTTGGGCGATTGCAGTGGGGCTGGGGTGGGGTTGCAGTAGGGCTGGGGTAGGGTTGCAGTGGGGCCGGTGGAGGGGATGAGCCCAGGGCTGGAAGATTGCAGTGGGGCAGGGGTGAGCCTAGGGCTAGGGGGTTGCAGTGGGGCTGGGGGAGGGTAGAGGGAATGAGCCCAGGGCTGGGAGGTTGCAGTGGGGCAGGGGTGAGCCTGGGGCTAGGGGGTTGCAATGGAGCCGTAGGAGCTGGAGGGCAGGGGGTTGAGCCCAGGGCTAGGGGTTGCAGTGGGGCCGGGAAGGGCTGTGGGGCTGCCGTGGGGGAGTTTAGGACGGTGTCAGGACCACCAGGAGCTGGTCCTACCTGGCGCCCCACGGGTCTGGGCTCCGACGTGCACTTTGCCATCCCCCCCTCGATCCCTGGCGCGCGTCTGCGAACTTGTCCCTGAAGCTGCCGCGACTCGCCCGCCCGCCCGGCTCTGCTGCCCGCGGAGCCGCCTGGCTGGAGACCGCGCCACGTCCTTGTCGCAGCCTCCCTCCCCCTGCGCCCGGAGCCGCCGCCGCTCCCCCCACCCCCCGCTCTTTGAACGTCCTTCTCCTTGATTTGCAATTCTGGGCTCTGCCTCCCAAGGCTCCGGAGGAGGCGCCGCTCCCCCCCCGATGAGAGCGGAGGAGGCGATCGCAGCCTGGCCGAGCCTGGCTCGGGGGCCACAGCGCAGCTGGCTCCCCGCGTGGCGCGCAGGTGCTGGCTCCGGGCGGCGCGGGGCGAGG